>NC_057801.1:461028782-461187315 GCF_018294505.1 Triticum aestivum
TCCTCTACAACATTCACTTATAGCTATTTCTTCAAGTTGTTTTTTCTACTAAGTGAATGTGATCGGACCCTTCCCCCTCTATGCTATACTCAACCCAATCTATTCACAAATTCTTCATGTGCGTTCAATTTGAAACTCGTTCAAAATCTTCACTGCGTCCTTGTCAGCTGAAGAAATTGCGAACGAAATTTTAAAACAAATCTTATCCAAATTTTCGGTTTTGCCGCTCAAACCGTTCCGCATCCCATGATGCATTATTTTACTCACCCACGATCGTACATGATCTCCACTACACAGTACGTGGGTGACACATGTCATGAGAAGGAGAATGGTCAGGGGCACGTTCGTCCTAAATCTTCGGGCGAACAGTTTTTCACTGCCTCTATAAATACCCCTCTCTCCATCCTCACTTCTTTTACTCCGCTCGATCGCTACTCTCTCACTCGAGCTCCTCAAACCCTAGCGCCGCCGCTACTCCATCGTCGCCGGTGAGGAAGAGCTTCGCTGCCTTGACCTCATCGCCGTCGTACTCACGCCGATCGCGGAAATCTTCACTCCGCCACCGCCGTAGCTGTCTTCCTCTGCCAAGTTAGGGCGTGGGAGATCTAACCTGACGACCTTCACATCTGTTCTTGTCAGTTCGTCGTGTTCTTCACTTCGGGTAATTAAAAGTTACTTTTATTACTCACTTTGATTCTCAAACTTTCCTGAAAATCTTCAAAGGTGTTTATTCTTCAAATCTTCACACATATGAACACCTCACATCATATGATCTTGAACTGTTTCTCTAAGCAATCATTTTCTTCAAGATTCCCTAATTGTGTGGATCTTCGATCTGTACAACTCTGGAACCTAAGACAAGAACGCTTAGTGAAATTCCTCAAGGTTCATCTGGTCAAATTCCTCAAAACTTGTTCTTTTCAAAAAACCTTCTCAGAACGCATATGACCTCTCCGAATTCCTCGCACCTGTACTCTGTTCACAGGTACTCATGTCTGCTGCTGAGTCACTAGGTTCTCATCAACTTAACTCATTTGCAGCGTTTCTCGAAGAAAAACTGCATACTTCTTCAGAGAACTCGATTGTTCAAATTCGTCAAAAGAAGAATATGGCAGACGGTAAGAAGCCGCAGAAAGGAGGAAAGAAACCTGAGGTTATGACTGCATTTGAAATCCCTGAGGAAATTTATGCTGACTATTGCACACCTGATGAAGCAAAATTTGGCAAAGAAAACAAAAATCAGCGCAAGGTGCGCATTCAGAGGATTGAAGGGAGATGGGCAAGGGAATGGAGGGAATACAGATATGTGACTCCAAAGTACATGAGGAAATTCGCCCTCAATCCTCCATGCCCAAGAGCTCCATTGGCACCTGGCCAAGTAGCTGACCCCACAAGCATCAAACGTGATGAGGACTTTCCTGAAGAATGGGCTAAGCGCCAAGCTAAATTGGCAAGACAAGCCAAGGAGGCAGTGAAGAAATTCAATGAGGATTCTGCCACTGCTACTGCTCCTGAGGCCTCGGTCAAACCGAGGAAATCCATGCCAAAGAAGCCTGCTCGTAAGCCAAGTGCTTCACCAACAGTGCCCTCACGGCAAATTCCTCACACTGCTACTGCTCCACCAAAGTCCTCAACAGCTCCTTCAAAGTCCTCAGCTCCTGTGCATCTGGCTACATGTCAAAGGACTGCTGGTTTCTCGATTGCCTCTGGTGTTTCAGCAAGTTCCTCAGCTGCACCAATTTCCTCATCAGGCCCCACACTGTTGAAGACCAAAGCAACAGCTGGACGAGGTCCTCGGCCAAGTCCAAAGAAGAAACAGGTCGCATTCCATGTGCCTTCTGATGATGAAGCTTCTGATGATGAACTTGCAGAAATCATCAGAGACAGACAGGTGAAGGCCGCTAGAGCCAAAGGCACATCTGTGCCACTGCTGTTGGATCCGAGGAAAATCCTCGATTATATTGATCTCTGGCACAAGGATCCAAACACCCCAATGCCTGATTTTCATCTGACCCCTGGACAAAGTCATATGTTGACCCATTTCATCACTGAAGAGAAATGGAAGTTTGAAAAGGCAAGAGAGATCAGGAAAGCTCAATACAAAAAGGAGAAGCTCCTGAAGAAAAACGTTGTCAGAATGACACCTGAGGAACTTCTCCAGGCTCAGTCTGGAATTCAAGCTCTCAGCAAAGACTTTGATGCCTACTATGCTGATTGGCAAGGAGCTAAAGTAAGATTCGCCAATCTGACGAAGAAATTCACAAATGTTGCAGCCCCATCGCAACAAGAAAATCTTCAAGCTGCAGACTCTGCTCAGCCTGCTGAAGAACATGCCAGCACCGCTGATGACTTTCAGCCTGCTGAAGAACATGCTAGTTCTAGGGCTGATGATCCCATTCCAGCCGCTGAAGAAATTGCCAGGGCATCCACTAGTGGTGCGCCTGAAGAAACTGAACAAGTCAGGGCAACTGCATCAGTTGCGCCTGAGGAAATTCATCCAGATTCCTCAGCTCCTCCTGCGCCAACACCAACTCCAATTCTTCCATCTGCCTCTGATGTGAAGAAGACCAAGGCTGCAGAGCGAGCTGCAGTGAAGAAAAGGAAGGCATCAGCTGCGTCAAACTCTTCGGCTGCGAAGAAAATGAAGCCAATGACCAGCTCACTCGAAAATCCAATTGATGCTGTTCCGATTTCCTCCATGCCATCAAAGGACCTTGTTCCTTTTGGAGAAGACTATGAGATCCCAAGCGGATCTGATGAAGAAAATCATTCTGCTGCTTCGTCAGAGCAGATTGATGAAGAAATTGAAGTGGAAGCAATCCCTTCAACCCCAATAGTTTCCTGGCCTATGCCTCAGTTCACAGCTGAAGAGGCCGGTGTTGAGGAACTTGAAGAAGATGTGGATATTGGAAGCACAACGCCAGTGATGAACGATGACTTTTGGGAAAGTCGGCATCCAAATTCTCCACTCTTCACCCCAATCCAACAGATACCTCAGTCCCCTGCTCCAACTGTTCAAATGGGCTCTAAAGAAACTCACCCCACTTCATATGTCCATGAAGAAATTCCAGCCACTAGTGCTGATGAACCTGCTGCTGCTGATCCTCAGACTGCACCTATTGAGGAACAAAAAATTCCTCAGCCTGAAGAACCTGAGCTCGCGATTTCTAAGGTGGTGATGCAACTCACTGACACCCCTCTGCCAAAGTCAAAGAATCCGTTCTCAAGCAAACAGAAGTTCAAGGCTGAAGATTTCTTTGCCGAGCACGTATTCTTCACTGATTATAATCCATATGATTCTGCTCGCATAAGGAAGAGGCGTTTCTGGACTGCCAGCCAAGCCAATTTCTTTTCCTCAGTGCTCTTCAACAAAGACAAAGTCTTCGATCATGCACATATTCCTCATGTGGACATGGAGTCTCTGCCCGGCTTTGAGCCAGTCCTCAGTGTCCTTCACGACGCAGGACTTCTGAATTTCTGCATTGATATCTGTGACTGGAATGAAGAACTTATTCTTCAATTCTATGCAACTCTGCACATCACCGGAGACGTTGAAGACGTGAACTCATGGGTATTAGACTGGATGTCTGAAAATACTCACTACAAGGCACCAGCAACTGAATTGCTTCGTGCTCTACCACTCAGTCCTCCACTTGATGGTGCTCGTTGTGTCTACAACGAACCAGAACTTTCAAATCACTATATGCAAGTGCTGATGAAGCCTTTGAAGCCAAGGCAGACCCCAAGAACCAAATTCCTCGTCAAGGAACTATTGTATGTGCCTCGGACTGTCTATCGAATTCTGACGAAGACAATGAGTCCTATCAAAGGCCACGACTCAAATGATGAAGAAGTCGTTGGCATCATGAAGAATATGCTTTTCAACATCATTCATGGCGTTCCCGTCAACTTCCATGATTTCTTCATGAGGACTCTGGCCAATATTGCTATGTCACCATTCGAGCTGAAGCCCTATGCTCCTTGGATTATGATTCATCAGGGCAAGATCTTCACTAAATTACAAAGCTGACACTCTGAAACACGGTAGCTACTTGCCTCCCATTGAAGTCCTCAAACGGACAGTTTCATCAGCTGATGATAAAGGCAAGGCCGCTGCTGTGATCGATGAAGGCATTCGTCCAATGGATGGTCAATTTCACAAGGCTGCATCTTACTCTACCAATGACGATTTTGCCACACATGACTCTGCCGCAAATACCTCAGCCAAGCAAAATCCTCAAGCCACAGCACCCAGGGTGATGACTGACCATGAGTTACTCCTCGGTCTTCATCAGAAGGTTGATCGCAATCACAAATGGGTAAAGCGTCAGTTTGGTGCACTTCTTCACAATATGACCTCAACACACAATGCAGTGAAGAAGAACCAATACTACCTTCATGAAACCTTCAACCGCACTTGGGCTGTCCTCACTCATGTCTATAGCGCTGAAGAACTGAAGACTATGGGTCTCAAGGAAGAATTTGACTGCTCTGCACCTCCTCCGAAGAAGTTCAAGAGGGTCAAAATTCCTCCACTGGTGGCCAGCTCTTATTCTTCATCGCGTGACACTGATGAGTATGAAGATTTGGACGACACTGCGGCAGGCCCTGCTACAATAAACAACCCCGACAACACTGACGCTCCTCCATCGACTTGAAATTCTTCAGGGGCGTTAGTCCTCAGTTTCAATCCTTTTGGTCATTTGATGACAAAGGGGGAGCAATCTGAGTTAGTCTTCAAGCGGGTCTATATTAAGGGCATTTTTTAAGTTACAACTCTCGTTCTTCTGAAACTTTTATTTGGATTGAGTTGTAATCTTAAACCCGATGGTGCGCTGATACTTTTGTTGCATTATGCTTTGCATGCTTATTCCTCGTCAATGACATTGCACGCATGCTGAATCTCATCAGGCACCATATTTCATCATGCATTTCAAATTCTTCATATTATATATCAAATGCGTGTATGAATTACAAGATATAGGGGGAGATCTCCATGATTCAACTCTTCAAATGTGCATTGCCTTAAAAGCAAATTCCTCACTATGCACATCTTCAGGGGGAGTTCTTCTATATCTTGTAATCAAATTCCTCAATATCAGTGTATACACTTCATATGTTTATCCCCGTTGAAAACTTAACCTATGTTGTCATCAATCACCAAAAAGGAGGAGATTGTAAGTGCATCTAGTGCCCCTTAGTGATTTTGGTGTATTGAAGACTTATAGGTTAAGGGACTAATGCGTTTGTGAGTGTACACAGGTCTATAAGTCTATGAGGAGTTTGATATTTACAGAGAAAGTCGACCCCTAAAAATGAAGTTCTTCAACTGAAGACTTTGATATTCTGAAGACTTTCTGAAGACTTTGAAAGTGAAGAAATTGGTGTGACCATGAAGACTTGGTATTCATTTGTGGAACATGAAGCGTGAAGACTTTTGTTTTCATAGTTTCATTTTCTTTTTCTTGAGTCATAGGAAACACCGTACTGTTAAAGGGGGTTGAGGAAATACTAAGGAAAAATTTCCATGTGATGCTCAACTCAAAATCCTATACCTACTAATCCCTTCGAGTGAAGCCTTTGGAAATCTCATACAGTTCAGTCACTTTCTTCTGTAATAGAGACGAAGTTCTTCTGGTCGCTGATGAATTTGTTTTGACTGAGGAGTTAGGAATTCGTCAGTGCGAATTACCTACACAGTGAGGAACATGATAGCCCTGAGGAATTTGAGAGTCAAATTTCCGACCGTTGCTGTGCTGCGCGCCAGCTGTCCCAAAATATCTTATCCACCTAACGGTCATATCATTGAGGGGCATTTATGTCTTATCATGTCGGGCTGCTCCCTAGGCTATAAATAGCCGCCCCCTACAACCACTAGCTGGTTGGCTGCTCCGAGAGAACTTGACACTTGTCATTTGAGAGCAACCCATCCTCCGAGGACTTTGAGCGAAAATCATCGAGTGAGGAAAACCCAAAACCAAACCCCTACAAACCCAAAGTGATTGAGCATCACTGAAGAAATTGATCCTGCGTGGATCTGACGCTTGTTACCTTTAAAGACTGTGCTTCTTCCAGACGGTTAGGCGTCAAGGTCTAGAGCATCCAAGAGGAATTGTGGATCGCCGAGTGACCAAGTCTGTGAAGGTTTGGAAGTCGCCTGAAGACTTACCACGAGTGATTGGACAAGATCTGGGTGATCTTAGTTCAAGGAGAATACGGTGAGGACTGGGTGTCCTGAGCTGCGTGCTCAGCGACTGGGTGTCCGGGACTGTGTGTCCTCGAGTTTAAATACTCAGCCGCTCCAACCAGACGTACAACTGAGACAGCAGTTGGAACTGGTCTACCAAATCATTGTCTTCACCAACCTAACTGGTTCTATTTCCTCAACCCTTTCATTTCCTCATTACTGTGTTGAGTGTTTGTTCATATCTGTGTTTGAAGACTTTGACTGAAGACTTTCTCAATTTCCTCAGTTCAATTTCTTCAGTCTGTTTGTCTTCATCTTGTGTTATCTTGTGATTACGCTTTCAGTACTCTGTGCTAGTCTTCATTTCATCATGATGACCATGCTTGTATTCTGTTATGCTTACTTCTGAGTACTTATTCCGCTGCTAATAGTTCTTCGCTAAGGAATTTCCTCACCGGCAAATTCCTCAGTGAAGAACTCATAAAAATTGCCTATTCACCCCTCCTCTAGTCGACATAACGCACTTTCATGTCATCGCAAAGTTGGTCAACAAGTCCCATGACAACGGAATACAATGCCCAAACGTATCTTATGAATGTCGTTGCATGTTGATGTAGCTTAATGACCATAATTCGAGTATTCTTGCATGAAGTTACCAAAGTGAATTTTCCCGGCAAGTCCAGTGACATTGTTTTACTCAAACTAGATGAATAGAAGTTGGCCGCCATTTTCTCATCGTGCATTGATATTGGTATGCATCATGTGTAACCACTTCTTGGCTTTGCCATCCTTGAGGCTAGTGTTGGCAACATGATCCTCGACTCCTTAGTGAACCTTGTGAGCTCAACTTTGCTCGACCTTGATTGTTTCTCTCATTGCATCCATATTTGCCCTCTCCTTCTCAAGTTACACCTTCGTTGCTTGGATCTCCGGTTCTCCATGAAGCCCTTGTATCTTTACTCCATCCTTTCTTCTTCTTTTTTTCTTTTCACTTGTGACCTTTTTGTGGGAGATAATCTTCGTCCATGAGGACGACAACGAGCTCACCGCCCCATCATGCTTTGCCCTCTCATTCTCCCACTTCCTTCCCCTAGTTCTTGGCATGCAGGTACATAATGCACCCTCCCCCCCCCCCTCACACACACACACTTGCCTCTCATGTCCATCCACCCCAACTTATTGTTAGGAGCTTGAGCCATCATTGATTGTTTACTTCTTGGATGCAAGATTGGAGTTCTCACATGTTGAGATCCTTCCATTTATCTACCTTTTCCAACTTGATCCAACAATGAGCCAAGATAAATGGCTCTCCCTCATTGTTTTTCTACAATGTTATCGCCAAGTTCAACTAGCAAATGAAATACATGTGAAACATAAAAAGGAATGAAACACATGATGAAAATTGCAAGTGAGCAAAACTTGTAATTTTCATCTAATAAAAATAAGCCATAATGTTCTTCCAATAGGTTGAACCTCTTTGCTCCACATATTGGATCAACTCTTAGCTCCACTCATGCCACGCACAAAAATTGATCCTCATTCGTCATGTATGCACCTCTCTTTGGTTTCTTGGTTGATTCCACAGCCTCGGTCACGTCCATGTTGCACAAATCCATGCAACGCACACACTCAGCCGCGTCCATGTTGCACAAATCCATACGGCAAGGACGACAACCGCTTCGAGGGTAGGGAATGACACTGAGGGCAGATGGCAGGGGAAAACGGCAAAGGCGGTCAAGGTGGGAGTTAGGCACGGGGTATAGTGGGTGGAGAAAGAGGGAAAGAGAGAAAGGCGAGAGTAGGGTTGGGTTGTTGTGATATGGGGTACAAATAGTGTTCTCCGGGCTGGTATATTTGGGATGAAAGTGGGGGATTCGACAATCTGGACGTTTAGGGCATCTCCAACGCCGTGCATCAGATCGGACAAACAAAACATTACCGGACACGTCTACGGTAGTGGAGCCGGCCATCCAAAGTGATTCGCCAAATGTCCACCTCAGTTTTTTTCCTATATCCGAAGCACTCAAATAATTAAAGATAAATATCATTCTTGGTCCATAATCATGATGTGCAAATATTCCAATGCAACAATAATTCAAATATAAATATTACAATCCAAACATGAACTTCTGCAAATAGTTCAAATTAGAATTCAACTTATTCAGACACATTTTTTAGTTCTCCCCATGAAGGACCCACAAATGCTCAACATATCATTCTGCGGTGCTTATGAGTTGCTCGATGGAGAATATGTTCATCAAATGTCATCGGATTCTGCCCTGGAAATTCGATAGGATCACCCATCTGCTCAAATTTCAGACCGTGACGAACTCTATCACCCACATGCTCCACAATCATGTATTCATGTTGTGCATGATCACACAAGCTGCCATCACCTCCCACAACGTCTCTAGATCCCATATTTTTGCAGGTCCTCAAACAATTGCAAAACGGGCTTGGAGCACTCCAAATGCCCTCTCCATGTCCTTTCTAGCTCCTTGTCTTTCGGCAAACTGAGATGTTTTCTCACCCCTTAGATCAGAGATGGTCTTGACGAAGGTCCCACGAAGGATAGATACCATCACGAAGACAATATCTCATGTTGTAGTCATGACCATTGATGGTATAATTGCACGAAGGAGCTTCTCCCACACACAACCTTACAATGGATACCGCTGCAACACGTTGATGTCACTGTAAGACTCAGGCATCCCAAAGGAAGTGTCAAATCCAGAGGTCTTATGATGCAACTGCTTTAAGAATGATGATGAGCTTCTTACATTGCCTTTTGTAGAGCATATGGAAAATTCTTCCATTGCTAATGCATGCAACCTAATGATCCGAGCATACATCATGTTTGCTTCAAACTAAACAACATAAACGACAATAATTGTCAAATCCAAAGGTCTTGTGATGCAACTGCTTTAAGAATGATGATGAGCTTCTTACATTGCCTTTTGTAGAGCATATGGAAAATTCTTCCATTGCTAATGCATGCAACCTAATGATCCGAGCATACATCATGTTTGCTTCAAACTAAACAACATAAACGACAATAATTTTGGCTATAGCATTTGGTCGAATACATGCCGCATGTGGTGTCCGTCATGGACGATAATGTGCAGGGGCCAAGGGTACCAGGGTAGTGGCCGGATCAGGGGTGGAAGGGAAGCGTAAGCAAGTCGAGGCTGCCACCCAGGTGGAGCGACAGAGCCACAAAGGTCCAGCAAGGCTTGAGCGGCGAGTGGTGCTACAACGGTGACAACAGTCTCAGGGCTACGGGTGGGATTCTTTTTGTGGGTCATGATGTCCCACGTGGCGGTTGTCCACGTCCGGAAACCTCCCCCTGCTTTGCTTCCAGTTTACACGAATTTAAGCATGCTGACAGTCCATCAAAACTTCTGTAAAGAAAGTGTCCGAATGTTTACGGGCGTTTTGATGCACCACACTAGAGATGCCCTTAGGGAGAAGGGTAAGCCCTTGAAGCAGATTTTCTGCCCTTGATGCACCACACTAGAGATGCCCTTAGGGAGTAGGGTAAGCCCTTGAAGCGGATTTTCTGCCCACGAGCATATGAGGTGATGTCCTTGGAGATACCCTTGTGTTCTCAAGAAGAAAAAGAATAATTAATGGACTTATCATTAGGGAAACGTTTGGATACGGAGCGCCGGCCAAACCGTCCGGCCGGTCGCGTCCACGCGTGAACACATCCAGCGACTCGGCTAGCGACACGTAGGATGGGGGCCTGCCCATGTGCGCCTCCTTCCTCCTTTTTCTCTTCTCGGGTTGCTCGTCTCTGCCTCTCCTTTCTCTGCCTCCTTCTCAGGCCCCGGTGCCATGGTCAATCGCCGCCGCCCAAAGGCCTCCTAGGGCATCGTCGCCACGGGAATCAACTGATCTGACCGCCCTCGGCCAGATCCGCTTTGGATTCGCGCCACCGGAGCTCTGCCTACCTCGCCGGACCCGACCACGTCGGAGCTGCAACTGTCCATGATGGGATTACACCCCCTCGGCGCAATTTTGCTGGAACCAGCGGACATCGAGGGTACAACCATGGTGATTTTTTGCTACAACCGATGAGCCTCTGTGCTACAACTTCTCGGCGCAAAATTGTTGGAACCAGCGGACGTCGAGGTTACGACCATGGGGATTTTTTGCTACAACCGACGAGCATGGGTGCTACAACCTGCATCTCTTTTTGCTACAAACAGTCATGGCGAGACGACGGATGACGATTTTTTGTTACAACCGTTGTTGGTTTTGCTACTACCGGCGATCATTTTCATTTTTGTTGCATCGGTGATGGCGGACGACACGGCCGCCGGCATGGCATGCTACAAGCAGGCAAGGGGAGCTGGAACCGCAGTCCAGCAGAGCTGCAACGGTGGTCCGGTGGAGCTACATTTTTTGCTTGAACCGGCAACACGAAAGCTACAACCGGCACTCAAATTTGCTACAAACAGGCAACCATGCATGGAAGCTTCCACCGGCATGAGGTTTTTGCTGCAACCATGGGTGGGCTTCTGGAACTACGGCTTTTCAGGAACAAGGATGGCAAGCAGCAGCTAGCCGGCGAGGTCATCGGCATTGGGGGTGGTCAGGACCGGCAGGGTTCGATTTTTCTTTTTGCTGCATAAGAGGGGGCGGGCCATGGGGCACCAGTGCTCCAACCGGCAAGCGGCGACGGCGAGGCCCGCAATAGCGGCGGGCAGCGCTTCGTGGTCACGCATCCATGGTGGCCCTGACTGGGGAGACAACAATAAGGTAAGAAAAAGGTAGAAGAGGAGCTGCGATCGGACGGCCTCGCACGGCCAGATCGGGCGGCTGGGGGCAGACCGGCCGTTTCGGCCAGCGCACCGGCGCCTAGTGCTGGCCTTATCATTAACTGCTCATGTTTCTGAAGAGACTGCTGACGGATCTGATCTTGTAAATTACTGTAGAAGCCGTGGAATATGCAAGAAAGCTGCAATACTCCTGGAGTAATCAGACGGCAGTTGCCAGCAAACAGACTACAATGTTCACCACTTAAGCTTGAAGGTTTGTCTGTTTCACCACTAAAGCTTGAAGCTTGAAGACCTACTTGAATAGCAGGAGTTCAACTACTTGAAACAATTAAAAATGTCATCCCATATTGCGGTTACTTGGATGACGATTTGCGCTTCTTTTTGGAGTGTGATTCTCCGTTGCTCGCAACATATGACTCGATTTTCACATTTTCCTCGGCTTCACTATTTCTGAATTTCTTTGCCTTTTTCTGCAAATAGGGAATAATGAAATTATTTGATACTATTATAGTGGACTAACAGCACATACTCTCACTCAAAAAACACAGCTCGAATGCCAAAACAAGTTTAAAAGAACAGACACGAAACAACAACGGCTATGTACCTTTAAGGATTTTGTGATATCAGCAATCTCGTTGTCATTGGTACTTTTGACAGATTCAGATAGACCAGCAGTGTTCTCCTGAAACAAATAACAAGATTTAGTAACTCTACAAGAGAAAGAGAAGCCCACTGATAAATAAATAAATACACAGAAGGAAAATCTGACCTTCGGTGGAACAAATGCAGCTTCTCTCTTTCTTTTCTTTTCTTCTGATTTCTCTGATTGCTTATCTAGCTTCTCTTGCCATTTCTTAGCTGACTTCTTCTTGTCACTCATGAAATACTCACCACTCTCCAGTTCAAGATCAATCTACATCCAGATTGACAAATTAAGCAATGGTTTCACATAACTAAATAAAACTATCCAGCAGAAATGAACATTTGGAACCCCCCAACAGTACAAGAAAAAAAATATATTGCCTACATGTTTTGCTTCACTCAAATTTAAATGGGGCGTGTTACGCGTTCGCCCAAGCGGCCGAGCGCGCCCCACCATTGCAACACGGATCTTGTTGCAGAATTATTTCTGCAACACATGTCGTGTTGCAGAAATTTTTTGCAACAGTTGTTTTGTCGCATTTTTTTGCAACTGAGTTTTTGTTGCAAAATATTTTTTTGCAACCAAGGTCTTGTTGCAGAAAAATTTCGCAAGAGAAGTTCTGTTGCAAAACGTAGACCACTGCAACACTACATATGTTTCAGAAACATAGCTCCTGTTGCAGAAGCGCGTTCGACAAAGGATGGTATGCAGGCTCTCGCTGGGACACGTGTAACGCAGGGGAGGTGGCGGACGCGGCCGCTGCGATCCGCCGGGTGATGGTAAGAGTTTCCCAATTTAAATAGCTTGGAAAATAACATTAATGAATTATCTGCATAGGATGGACAGCTGCTGATGCTATTAAGACAAGGGTGCAGGACAAGACCGCAAACCACATAACAAGTCATGAATGAACTGGTGAAATCAGTATGGCAAACTGTACAACAACCCTGGAAACAATGAGTGAAACAAACAATTGGCTTTACCTTGCTAGGCTGCTGAGGCGGCGGAAAGGGTGTGTATTGTTTTTTCTCCTTAGTATTGGGCTTCTTTTGCTTGACATTCTTTCTGGAAAACAGAAAATAATGAAGTGTAAGATGCACAATGTACCTTTTAGAGATAGTAACTTCCGAGCAGAAATATGATGCAAGTTCCTTACTTCTTAAAGCTCGGTAGAAACCTGTCCCAACTTTCAGTGGCTAGGGCAGGATTTTTAGCCAGCTCACGTTTAATAAGGAGTTCCTGCTTAGTTTAATAACGCTCCATAAGAAATCATATTTTACATTCCTTAAGAGATTATATCTGAAAAACAAAACAAATCACCTTAATGTGGTACACTGGATGCTTTATGTTCTTTATGCAATCCTCTACAATCCTCCGGACTTGTTTCAGTCCCTTAAAGGAACCCATGGCAGCCACAGTATTTCCCTTTCATGATGGAAAATACGCAAATAATGGCAGTTAATAACACCAAGATACAGAGTTGAAGGAAGTGGACCCACAATGTAACTTTAAATGCAGTGCAAGGTAAGAAATGAAGCACACCTGTACTAAGATGTAGCAGCCAGTCAAAATCTCTATAGCCTGTAGTAACATAAAACATGTTAAGAAAGGGGTGTCTTGTTCTGAAAGAGATTCATCCATATGACAGCAACCATGTGAGATATTTACCTTAAGGGTGGACAGGTTAGGGCCCAAAAGGCGTTCTCTCCTTTTGACAAATCTTTCCTGTGGATAGCACACCGTTAGTTTACTGAAACCATCCAAAAATAGTTTACTGAAGCTACAAGATTACTTCATTAACATTGGCAACAGAGCACAAATAAGTCCTGATGCCACATACTAACAAGTGATTCTCAGTGCAAACTTAATAAGAATAATTACATAATACACTGGATCACAAAAAGAATCCTATGTGATTGGTTTCGTCATTTTACTTTTGGCAATGCAATTGCAAATCTTGTCTTTGCAAAGTTTCTCCTAGCAGAATATTAAGGTAATCAAGATAAAATCAAAGCAATCCCTTCAAACGAACCAAGAGGTACAAAACTGAAGTTGAACAATGAAACAAAGTGTACCTTGTTTCTTATGATGCTACCAATCTTGACAATATCACAGTTCATCTCATCATTGAGCACTTTAATTGCCTGTGGGAAAACACAATAGAAGTTTATAGATGAAACTACTCCTGAACAAGGCGTCAAGGTGTGTTGGTGACCATACAATAGGTGCAGGCAGAAGTAGGCCACAGGTGGCAAAAGTTGGATAGGGAAACCGCCCCCCCTCACAATTTCTATACAGCCGCCACAAGGCATATAATTAATAGGAATTGCATAACAGTTAAGGCTTGGTAACAGAAACAATGCATACTTGGGGTGCAGGGACACTTCGCGACAAGAGCTTTATCAGGTCCCTGGCCTTAAGAATAATGTAGGGGTCCCTGGTCTTCCTGGTGGTGGAAACCGTCATGGATCCCTCCACCTATGCGCAAACCAAGAGAAATACCACAGAATCATGACACTACTTAAGATTAAGAACACTGCGAAGTCCAAACAATCATAACAAGTCAGTGGCATACCAAATTGAGCTCGCATGAGACTCCAAACTCCTTCAGTGCGCCCTTGACGATCGGCCATGTCTCCTGTAGATACTTCTCTGCGCCCCCAAACAACAAGCCGCCTCAATCCACGGATTCGGTGACTAGAAAACTGCAACTAGCTCCTAACGAGCAGCAAGAGAATGAGGGTGAGGGCGGGATTGGGCACCTCGGTATTGGGGGAAGAGGGTGGAGAAGGAGCTGACTTCCAGCAGGCCGCCCTCGTTCCAGGAGGGGTCGAACTTCTCCACCGTCCAGCGGTCGATGTTGGGGTCATCGTCCCACGGCTTCTCCTTCTTGTGCTTCCCCTTCCGCTGCCAGTTCTTCCCCTCCGTACCTTCGGCCGCCGCATTCGCTTCGTCCGCCGACGCCATGACGGCCGGGAGGGATAGGATTTAGGTGGGTTTCGAGGTAAAGGGGCTCGAGGAGGCGGTGGTGTCCAGGCTGCGAATTAGGGTTGACGATTGTACTGCCGCCGACGCGAGGGAAGGAGAGTGAGGGGGGATTAGAGGAGTGGGA
This sequence comes from Triticum aestivum, assembly GCF_018294505.1. Classification (NCBI taxonomy): domain Eukaryota; kingdom Viridiplantae; phylum Streptophyta; class Magnoliopsida; order Poales; family Poaceae; genus Triticum; species Triticum aestivum. Next base: position 461,043,509 of record NC_057801.1, read on the forward strand.
GGGTTTGGGCTTGGGCTTGGGCCTTCCGGATTTCGGCCTAGCTGCCCGACGCTCAAAAATTAAAAGCCCAACACTGATGTCTGATATACGTCCGTTCCTTCTCTTTCCACGTGCTCCTTCGCCGTTGTCTAAAAAAAACGTGCTCCTTCGCTGTAGCAGAGGTGGTCCACCGTAGTTCACGTCTTGGACTTAACATTGATGCTTACATTTTTCTGAATTTATTTCCTGGTTTTCGGTAATGTGAGTTCAGTTGGAGGAGACGTTTTCGTCGACTACGAAAACGTGTGTGACGACTTCGTCAATCTTAAGATGATGTGCCGGTTCAGTCTCTCGAAGGTGTTCATAGAGGTAGGATGTGCGTGTGTGCGTGCATTCACAAGAGTGAGTGTATATGAGTGATTTTGATTGTACTATGTTAAAAAAAAGGTGGCGGTGGCGCACGTAGGTCGCGAGAAATTAGAAGGAACGGGAGGAGGAAGATGCGATAAAGAGTGGAGATGAACGACACCAAGAAGGGCATCTGTGTGGGCAAGAGAACGACGGTAGCAGCGCCGAAGGCGCACCTATGGCTTGTTAGAGAGAGGGGTTGGGAGGGGAACGGATGCGGCCTAGTATTTATTTTCACTAAATGACCCTCCAAGAAACTTAATCCACTCTCTTACCCCCAAAAGTTATTTTAGAATTTGGGCCCCTCATTTGCACCTAACCATCAGGCGCTTGCTATACATGTGAAGGCGCCTTATGTCAAGGTGTCTTTGACCTCCCCTGGCCCACGGTCGTTAGTTTGTGTCGCCAGTGTGGCACTTACTTGCCCCGGCTGATGGAAAGGCGCAATATCAATATTGGTTGTGGCGACAAATCGCTAGGCGCCTTTCACAATTTTCATGCCTTTTATTATGCACCTTTCACGGCTTGTACGTCTTTTATTAGGCGCCTTTGCAACTCGCCATGTCTTTGTATTAGGTAGTTTTCATTTACATATATTGGCACCTCGGACGTTTTTCTTGGCTACCACCATAGTGATATGGATCCTCTAAGTGCATCTAGTTGTTCTTGTCATGGTATTCAGTATCATTTCTTAACTAGTCTGGTTGTTTGTCGTGTCACATAAAAGTTGTCAGTCTCAAACATATTGTTTCGTAATTGGGGCTAAACATCTACAGTCTTCAATGGTCAAACTGATAGACGTGTATAGTAATTTGAACCCTCTGTTCTTTAATACCTGTCCCTACAATAGTTTCATGCCCCGTAAAAGCCCCAGGTCTGGCCCTCGCATCTTCCCCTCTGCATCACTACCTAGGATGAAGGTCGTCATTCCCCGCCGCCATATGTATTTGTAAGGTATCCATTTGGCAGTCACTTCCTTTTGTCAAATCTTTACTCTTTCCAGTCGTCAGCGGCTCCTGCTCTTGAAGTAACACCACCGAGGGCTCCCTTCATATCTGTATGTAGGTAAGTGCTTCTAGCGTTATGGGTGATCTCCCCTGAAGATCAGCATATTGTGAAAGTGAATCAGGTCACCTTTGTGTGTAGAAATCAACTTGAATTCTAACATTGTGACCCCTTTGTTGTAGTGTGAATGTTTTAGAATCTGTTTGAAGTAAGGTTGTAGAATTTGTTTGAAGTAAGGATGTAGTTTAAATTTGTTTGATGTCTTGTCTTGTATTGTATAGGGCTATGGAAAATTATTCTCCGGATCATACCATGGTTAGCATCTCCGAGTCAGATCCGGAGGCAGACTCTTCTGGCTTTGATTTTGGAAGGCCTACTCATCGTGCCAAGCGTCATTCTTTCTTCCACTCTAGGTCCACTTCTGAAAGGTAAATCAGAAAGTGGTCATTGCTACAAGTCTGTTCCGAAAAAATGGAAGGAGAAAGAAACACATAAGTAGCTGAAAGGTGGGAGCAAAGATGTGAATCACCTGGAGAAAAAGACGATGGACAAGGCAACTGTTGCTGAGGGAATAGTCATGAGCAACAAGAATTCACACCGTCCCAGCGAAGCCCAGAAATTTTTATGCGAGATGGATGAAGAAACGTTCGAGCCCACTCATTTAGTACTACCAAACAAGGTTGGAGCAAGGATGTTCAAAACCATTAATGGTAAGCACCTAGCGGTGAACCTGAGGGTTGGTCGAAGTTGCATCTGGGACGTGGAGGTGAAGAAGTCAGAGAAAACTATGTACCTTGATGAAGCCTTGATTTCATCAACGGTCAGAAGCTGAAGCCAGGATTCATTCTCCACTTCGAGTTGGCCCTCAAGTTTGTGAGGGAAGTAACCATCTTCGACAAGTCGATGGTTGAGACTCCTCTAAAATGTTTGGAATGTGGTGAGTGAAGTCAGCAATTTCTCTGCAATGTGGTTGAGCTATCTTAGATTATGTATTTCGCTTGTTCATCAACTGAAAGTTAAGACTTTGTGTTGGTCTTTCTGACTATTATGTCATGTTGTGTTACTTGTGTTGTATTACGTTTTGTACATGCTCTAAGTGTTGTTTATTTCTTCAAGGTAGGCCCTATGTCTGCCCTACGGACGACCAGGCGATGAGGTCTGATGTTGAAAGTGCTTAGTGGCAGCGCGCGTTGTCTGGAAACATATATCTTTTTGATCAGATGTTGAATTGAAACCCCGTGATGTTAGTGTGGGTCATGGCAAGCCCCCTTTGCCTACAACTCTGAATTGTATATTTTGATCAGGGGTTCAAACCTTGTTGTTATGTACTCTGAACTGTTTTTTTTTTTTTTTTTGCGAATACTGAACTGTATATTTTGATGAGGAGTACTCGTTAGTATGTTGTTTAGGTTTGATGTGTACCATTTCGGTTGTCAGCAAACCAAATATCAAGGTGACAAGCAGAAACTACCTAATACACCGTACAATTGCCGTGGATAATGCAAGATAAACCCATTTTATTTTGTCTTTCTGGTCCAACTCAATACAACACAAGGTTTGAACATGTCTGTGTCTTTTGGTTGACTGCAAAATTTTAGATAAAAAAAAGGACAAGTGTGACCTTTGTTGAAAACAAGCTGAGTATATATATAAAAAAACTTTTGAGAGCACTCAACGTTGTCTCTTTTACTGGGAAGCATCAATGTACCATTTTGCATGAATTTTTTCATAGCAGACACTAAAATGAACCGGCACAAACAGGGTTTCTTTTTTCTGTTTTTTATTTTACTGCTCGTCCCAAAATACCTTCTTTTGGAGTCTTCACCTTTTCTCTTTTTGAGATGAAGTTGGAGCCTACCCCACTCTATTGAAATTTGTTTTTTCGTTCTTTCTCTGTTGTGAGTACACATTATAGACAGAAAATAGTTGCTACACGTTGGCAGTGCAGAATTTCGTTCTTTCTCTACATTGATTGTAATGACATCTTATATTATAGGACGGAGAGAGTACAATATTGTTGATCCCTTTAAATGAGCTTTTTGCAAAGCACATAGTCAATAGTTCCTTCCGAAAAAAAAGGAAAAAATAGGTCGGAACTTTCATTTTTCATTCATTCCCTGTACAGCGTGGTAGTCCTTCCTAAAACATGAGGACAAGTCATGTGCCGTTTGACGGTTTAATGTGTGATGTCGATTGCAGCTGCTTGATAGGTGGTCTAGCTTCTACTGCATTCACCGGTTGATGTTTATGTTACTTACCATCAGATTAAACAGTTAGCCCAGGACTGAGCTGTTTTTGTGCAAAAATTGCATAATAAGGTACGTTGACAGGGAGATAAAGCAACAATATCAGTCAAACATTCAGCCATCTAGAGGGTAACCATGCAGAAGATCAGGACATTTTCATCAACATCCATCATGTTCATCTGATGATCTGTAAAACAGGGTACATATGATGATCAGAGGAAGGCAACACCTGCAAGCACATCTTCTGCTACACATGTAACTTCCGACGATCATATCAGCTGCTCAGTCCTTTACAAGGCTCAATTATTATGCAGACACCACTACATTTACATGGCTGTTCTGAACCTGATGAGAATCAAGTGTGAACAGCCCAAAACCAAAAGGCTAAGGGGGTATACAGAAACACGCCAACACGCACCCCATACATCAGATTATCGGAAGTAGACCTATTAGCATATACACATACAGCTCTTGCAGACGACTGAAGAAACAAAAAAAGTAGGTGTGCCGTTCTTGCAAGGGAAGCAGACTAGCGGACGAAACTCCAGACATGGTCAGCTAGTCGGGTGAATTATGGGTATGTTAGGTTTTGCCCTTGGTCTTCTTTCTTGATTTCAGGTCAATAACAATGACACTAATGTTGTCCCCGCTCCCTTTCGACAGCGCTAGCCTCACGAGACAATCAGCGGCTGCTTTTGCAGCTGGGTTCATAGTGGGTTCGCTGCCTCCATCGGAATTCGCACCGTCGTTATTATTCTTGTACCACAGAAGGATCTGTCGCCGGGCAACTTTGCATGCGTCCTCATTTGACATGACATCCCAGAGACCATCGCTTGCTAGAATGAGGCAGTCGTCATCTTTTGCCCGAGCAACAATGCTGACTTCTGGCTTTGGAATCAGAAATGGTTTCAGGTATCGGTCACCTGCAAGTAGATAGGCGATTGGCCATTTCCGCTGTAAGTTAATAAGCCATAAGAAGCTTCACACAGACGCTAACCCATGCACAGAATAATGGCTGGTTTAACTGCTTAGTTTAATTAAATTTCATATGTAACAAAAAGAACAGAGTTCTGTCCAAGTTTAAAAAATAAAAGTATTCAGATAGTAGCAGACTAGCAGCTATAACAAGTGCAACTAATATCCAGTATTACTATTACCCATGCTGACACATTCACAACTACCAGAGCCAGTTGCACGAATAGTAGCATAAAGTATACAGGGTACCTTTGTTCCTTCAATAAGGGGGACTTTTTACTTTTGCTTCCTTATGTACATCAGCATCCTAATCCAAATACTTTGACACGATCATATTTAAGTTCACTGACAACTTTGACCCCATCCCCAAATTTTTCCAGGAAAGGAACCAGAAAATAATCGAGGAACACAGACTAAACTTAAAACATGTTGGCAGCAGTTGCAAGTCGCTGGTATATGAAACAGAGCATTACCTTAGGCTTATAATTTACTGCCTGAAATGAGCTAATGTAATAATGTGACAGCATGTGATCTCGTAAATTGGAACAGGATCTGAAAGAAACATCTGACCTCATAATAAAATGCATATGCATGACAACATAGTTTGTAAAGAAAAAATATGATGGAAACTGTGGCACAAATTCAGTTTAATGTTTGACACAACTGTCCAGTACCAAAGACTTAGGTGTATTGTAAAATATTAAGATAATGGTAACTGGCTTTTCTTCTTTTTGACAACACGCAGATTGATGGTTTGATAGGCTCCTAACGGTTCATGTATCATCACTTACTGACATCCCAAACATATGCAGAAATATGCCAATATGGCCTAGACCTACAACTATCTCCTGCTATGGATGTTTGGCTGAACCGAATAAATTAATGCCATATGTGCTGAACAATTTTATAACATGTCCTTGTACAAGCTTGTTGTGACACTTTTTTTTTGTCCTAAGTTCCAATCTTACAGAGAGATGCCTCCTAGAGTTACTAAAGTACATTCTTCTAGAGCTCATGATAATAATAGTCATGTTGGGACTCGTGTAAGGAAGTAACAAAAACATATTAAGACCTTACTTGCATTCCAAACATGGCTTTACAGATTGCTTGACATCATCAATAATTTTGTCCAAATAATAAGCTTGGGCGTGCAAAAGCAGAAAACTTACCGATTGACCGTGACATTGCCAGAATACCAGAGACACGATAACCATTCCAGTCAATGACCTTTCCACCTGCGGCCTCAATCCTGGCACGCTCATCTTTCCTATCAGGCTAGAACATGAAAGCATAATCAGATACAATTTGGCTTAACAGATAAACTTAGCTGAGCAGTAAAGTCCAGCATGTACTTTGTGATCGACGGACAGAGCAATGGGCTCCTTTCCACGGCAGAGCACCACGCGTGAATCTCCACAATTCGCAGTTATGACATGAGAAGAGCAGACAATGGCAACAACGGCGGTGGAACCCACGTTATCAGCGGCAATAGGCTCAGGACGGATCTCCCTGGTGCCATTGGAAAACCTGCTCGCTTTCCCCGACACCTCGTCGTCTACCTTCTGGAAACAATCACCGAAAACCTTCTCCCATGGTTCTTTCACGTCGAGCTCCCCTACTTCCCCCAATTCCTCCAACCACCTGCCAGCTTTCAGCACCTCTCTTAACACGACGTGGATCTTATCCCGGCAGTAGTTTGCGACCTGCACGGGCATGATGAAGCATGAGCGAGAGGGCCTCGAGGCTTGATGTGTTTCGTCTGGGCCAGGAGTCACAGGAGAAGAAGATAACCTCACCTCCGAGCCGCCGTGTCCATCGTAGACGCCGAACAGGTGCGCCGGAAGCCGGAGCTCGGCGGCGTCGAAGTCGCCCCCGATCCCGTCCAGCTCGCGGCTGCTCGCGAGCATCCGCGCCGGCACGGCGGCGAAGCGCGGCACGGCGGCGCACGCGTCCTCCATCTCCGCGGCGCGGCCGCGTGCCGCGGCGCAGCCCCACAGCGGCACGCACTCCATGAGGTACACGCTCCGCTTGCCGCACCCGTCCCCGGCGGCGCGCGCCCTGCTCCCGAGATCCGGCGGCCTCTCGATCCCGCCGGCGCATTCCGCCGAGCACCCCCCGCGCGCGGCGGCCCCCTCCCCCGCGAACACCGCAGCCGCCATCACAAGCTCACGGCAGTATCAACAGCCGCAAACCACACCAACGTCCGCCGCACCACGCGCCTGAGCAGACCACCGCCGTATCAGCAAGGGAGAGCGCGAGCCGTGGCCTCCTGCGCGCGAATCAAGGGGGCAGCAATGGAGAAAGAGAGAGCGCGCGCGAGGGAAAGTAAAGAGAGAGTGGTGACGAGGAGGGTTGGTGCTGGGTTGGGGAGTACGTGTACCGGGTGGGCGCGGGGGCGTGGGAGGTTGCGAGTGGCGGACGACGGCGTTGTGTGTTCGGGGCAGGAGGAGCGGATGCGGGTGAGTGGGACTGGTGAGGGAGCAAGGCACGAGGTACAAGGAAGCGAGGTGGGGGAATGCGATTGGGTGCGCCGGGGAGAACAGGTGTCGCGTCTAGACGCTGCTGCGGCTGGGCCTGGACGGGGTGGAGTGGACGGACCTGATGCTGGTTTTGTTGTTACCGTCTGTTGCTCACTCGAGATTTTGGTCTCTGCTATGCTACTTGCACCGTTCCACGGCTACGAACTTGGCTCTCAAAGAAAAAACACACTAGCTATACGTTGAGAGCAACTCCAATGGGGCGACCCAAACGGACACGCGCTTTGTCCGCTTTTTGTCCATTTGGGTCGGCCAGGCGGACGTGCACGTCCGCATTTTAAAATGGGTCTGCTTGATCGCCCAACGGGGAGGCCGACCCAAATGTGCCGGCGTGAAAAAAACAAACAAGTTGCACGAAATAAACATAAATAAACATAATTAAACATAAAGTGGCCGGTCAAACGCCGGCCAAAGTCCACCTAAATCCAATAAACATTAAATAAAACATTAAAAAAAGTCTGCGCCCGCCTGCTGCCGCCCCGCACACTGCCCTAGACGTCGTCGGCCTTGCCCTTGCCCTTTCCCTCGACGCCGCCGTCGTCGGTGAGGTCGATGAAGACCGGAGCAGGGCCAGCCCACCCGAACGTCGCCTGGTACGATGCCAGGGCAGCCTCCTCCGGCGTCTGCTGGGGCGGCGGCATTGCGGCAAGCCGCACACGCTCCTCCTCCTCCTCCTCGAGCCGAAGTGCCTCGACGTCGCGTTGGAGCATGGCCTCGTAGTGCATCTGCTCCTCGCCGTCGGCCTGCTCCTGGCGGAGCCAATGCTCCTTCCATCGCTCGAGGTGGGCCGCCTCCTCCTCTGGCGTGGCGGCGAAGTGGACGGGAGGCACGCTCACCCACTCGCGGTACTGGCCCGTCCACGAGTAGGCCTCCTCCGGCCAAGTGGGTGGAGGTGTTGGAAATATGCCCTAGAGGCAATAATAAAATGGTTATTATTGTATTTCCTTGTTCATGATAATTGTCTATTGTTCATGCTATAATTGTATTGACCGGAAACCGCAATACATGTGTGAATACATAGACCACAACATGTCCCTAGTGAGCCTCTAGTTAGCTCGTTGATCAACAGATGGTCATTGTTTCCTGACCATGGACATTGGATGTCATTGATAACGGGATCACATCATTAGGAGAATGATGTGATGGACAAGACCCAATCCTAAGCATAGCACAAGATCGTGTAGTTCGTTTGCTAAAGCTTTTCTAATGTCAAGTATCATTTCCTTAGACCATGAGATTGTGTAACTCCTGGATACCGTATGAGTGCTTTGGGTGTGCCAAATGTCACAACGTAACTGGGTGGCTATAAAGGTGCACTACAGGTATCTCCGAAAGTGTTTGTTGGGTTAGCACGAATCGAGACTGGGATTTGTCACTCCGTATGACGGAGAGGTATCTCTGGGCCCACTCGGTAATGCATCATCATAATGAGCTCAATGTGATTAAGTAATTAGTCACGGGATCATGCATTACGGAACGAGTAAAGTGACTTGCCGGTAACGAGATTGAACAAGGTATTGAGATACCGACGATCGAATCTCGGGCAAGTAACGTATCGATTGACAAAGGGAATTGCATATGGGATTGCTTGAATCCTTGATATCGTGGTTCATCCGATGAGATCATCGTGGAACATGTGGAAGCCAACATGGATATCCAGATCCCGCTGTTGGTTATTGGCCAGAGAACGTCTTGGTCATGTCTGCATGGTTCCCGAACCCGTAGGGTCTACACACTTAAGGTTCGGTGACGCTAGAGTTGTTATGGGAAATAGTATATGGTTACCGAAGGTTGTTCGGAGTCCCGGATGAGATCCTGGACGTGACGAGGAGTTCCGGAATGGTCCGGAGGTGAAGATCGATATATTGGACAAAGGGTATTGGAGTCCGGAAGTGTTCCGGGGGTACCAAGCTAAGGCCAGCATGACCGAAAGGTGTTTCGGGAGCCTCGGCAAGTGTTGGAGGGCCTCATGGGCCAAAGGGGAAGGGGCAAACCAGCCCACTAAGGGGTGGTGCACCCCCACACCCTTTTCCACGTTATTTGGGGAGGTGGGGCGCCTCCACCTGGCTTGGGAGGCAATCCTCCACCTGCTTGGCTTGGGGGGCAAGTCTCCCTAGGATTTTTCCTAGGGAGATCCAATCTGCTTGGCCGCCGCCCCCTAGGGGAAACCCTAGGGCGCCTCCCCCTCTCCCCTTGCCCCATATATATAGTGGAGGGGTGGGAGGGCAGCCGCACCTCTTCCCTGGCGCAGCCCCTCCCTCCTCCAACACCTCCTCCTCCTCCTTCGTAGTGCTTGGCGAAGCCCTGCCGGAGAACCACGAGCTCCATCACCACCACGCCATCATGCTGTCGGAGTTCTCCCTCACCTTCTCCTCTCCCCTTGCTAGATCAAGAAGGAGGAGATGTCCCCGGGCTGTACGTGTGTTGAACACGGAGGCACCGTCCGTTCGGCGCTAGATCAGATCTTCCGTGATTTGAATCGCCACGAGTACGACTCCATCAACCGCGTTCTTGTAATGCTTCCACTTAGCAATCTTCAAGGGTATGAAGATGCACTACCTCTCTCTTGTTGCTAGAATCTTCATAGATTGATCTTGGTGATGCGTAGAAATTTTTGAATTTCTGCTACGTTCCCCAACAGGAGGCGGGGAGCGCTTACGCGACGGCTCCGGCTCCAGCTCCGGCTTGGGCTGGACGGGCGGCAACGGTGGAGGCGGCAGCACGAAGAACAGGGTGTGGACGGAGTCCCTCGCCACCGACAGGGCAAGGGCTTGCTCCAGCCCATCCTAGTGCGCGTCCTCGTCAATGCGGCTAGCCTCCAGCGCGTGCTGCAGGGCCTCCTCGAGGGCGGCTTGGTACTCCGCCTCCGCCTCCATGTCCTCCGGCTCTACATCCGGGGGCGGCGGTGGGAACGACAGCGGGACGACATCGACACCCGAGCGTCGTTGCTCCTCGTGTTCGAGGGTGAACCAAGCCTCCCAGTTGGGAGAGTCGGCGACGTACTCGGGCAGCCGATGCTGCTCTGGCGTGAGCAGCGCGCGGCGCCGGCGCACCTCGTCATCATGCACCCGCTGGGTCCGCGGAACCGCTAGCACCGGGATCCGGTTTGGATCCAAATGCCTGTTGGGGAACGTAGCAGAAATTCAAAATTTTCCTACGTGTCACCAAGATCTATCTATGGAGAAACCAGCAACGAGGGGAAGGAGAGTGCATCTACATATCCTTGTAGATCACTAAGCGGAAGGGTTCAAGAGAACGGGGTTGAAGGAGTCGTACTCGTCGTGATCCAAATCACCGGAGATCCTAGTGCCGAACGGACGACACCTCCGCGTTCAACACACGTACAGCCCGGTGACGTCTCCCACGCCTTGATCTAGAAAGGAGAGAGGGAGAGGTTGAGGAAGACTCCGTCCAGCAGCAGCACAACAGCGTGGTGGTGGTGGAGGAGCGTGGCAATCCTGCAGGGCTTCGCCAAGCACCGCGGGAGAGGAAAAGGGAGAGAGGTAGGGTTGCGCCTAGGAGAGGTCAAACTCATCTGTTGGCAGCCCTAAAAACCCTCAAGTATATATAGGGGGAGAGGGGGGGGCTGCGCCCCCACCTAGGGTTTCACCCCTAGGGGCGGCGGCCAGCCCAGTCCCATCTAGGGTGGCGGCCAAGGGGGGGAAGAGGGGAAACTTGCCCCCCAAGTTAGGTGGGTGCGCCCCCTCCCCAAACCCTAGGCGCCTTGGGCCCTTGTGGGGGGGGGGGGGGCGCACCAGCCCACCTGGGGCTGGTCCCCTCCCACACTTGGCCCATGCAGCCCTCCGGGGCCGGTGGCCCCACTTGGTGGACCCTCGGGACCCTCCCGGTGGTCCCGGTACGTTACCGATAAAATCCGAAACTTTTCCGGTGACCGAAACAGGACTTCCCATATATAAATCTTTACCTCCGGACCATTCGGGAACTCCTCGTGACGTCCGGGATCTCATCCAGGACTCCGAACAATATTCGGTAACCACATACAAACTTCCTTTATAACCCTAGCATCATCGAACCTTAAGTGTGTAGACCCTACGGGTTTGGGAATCATGCAGACATGACCGAGATGTTCTTCGGTCAATAACCAACAACGGGATCTGGATACCCATGTTGGCTCCCACATGTTCCACGATGATCTCATCAGATGAACCACGATGTCAAGGACTCAATTGATCCCGTATACAATTCCCTTTGTCTAGCGGTATTGTACTTGCCCGAGATTCGATCGTCGGTATGCCGATACCTTGTTCAATCTCGTTACCGGCAAGTCTCTTTACTCGTTCCGTAACACATCATCCCGTGATCAACCCCTTGGTCACATTGTGCACATTATGATGATGTCCTACCGAGTGGGCCCAGAGATACCTCTCCGTTTACACGGAGTGACAAATCTCAGTCTCGATTCGTGCCAACCCAACAGACACTTTCGGAGATACCTGTAGTGTACCTTTATAGCCACCCAGTTACGTTGTGACGTTTGGTACACCCAAAGCATTCCTACGGTATTCGGGAGTTGCACAATCTCATGGTCTAAGGAAATGATACTTGACATTAGAAAAGCTTTAGCATACGAACTACACGATCTTTGTGCTAGGCTTAGGATTGGGTCTTGTCCATCACATCATTCTGCTAATGATGTGATCCCGTTATCAACGACATCCAATGTCCATGGTCAGGAAACTGTAACCATCTATTGATCAACGAGGTAGTCAACTAGAGGCTTATTAGGGACATGGTGTTGTCTATGTATCCACACATGTATCTGAGTTTCCTTTCAATACAATTATAGCATGGATAATAAACGATTATCATGAACAAGGAAATATAATAATAATAACTAATTTATTATTGCCTCTAGGGCATATTCCCAACAGTCTCCCACTTGCACTAGAGTCAATAATCTAGTTCACATCACCATGTGATTAACACTCACACATCACATCGCCATGTGACCAACATCCAAAGAGTTTATTAGTGTCATTAAACTAGTTCACATCATCATGTGATTAAGACTCAATGAATTCTGGGTTTTGATCATGTTTTGCTTGTGAGAGAGGTTCTTAGTCAACGGGTCTGAACCTTTCAGATCCGTGTGTGCTTTACAAATATCTATGTCATCTCCTAAATGCATTTACCACGCTCTACTTGGAGCTATTCCAAATGGTTGCTCCACTATACGTATCCGGTTTGCTACTCAGAGTCATTCGGATAGGTGTTAAAGCTTCATCGACGTAACCCTTTACGCCGAACTCTTTATCACCTCCATAATCAAGAAACATGTCCTTTATTTACTCCAAGGACAATTTTGACCGCTGTCCAATGATCCCCATTCCTGGATCATTCTTGTACCCCTTGACTGACTCATGGCAAGGCACACTTCCGGTGCGGTACACAACATAGCATACTATAGAGCCTACATCTGAAGCATAGGGGATGACCTTCGTCCTTTCTCTCTCTTCTGTCGTGGTCGAGCTTTAAGTCTTAACCTCATACCTTACAACTCAGGCAAGAACTCCTTCTTTGACTGATCCTATCTTGAACACCTTCAAGATCATGTCAAGGTATGTGCTCATTTGAAAGTATTATTAAGCATTTTGATCTATTCTTATAGATCTTGATGCTCAATGTTCAAGTAGCTTAATCCAGGTTTTCTATTGAAAAACACCTTTCAAATAACCCTATATGCTTTCCAGAAATTCTACATCATTTCTGATCAACAATATGTCAACAACATATACTCATCAGAAATTCTATAGTGCTCCCACTCACTTCTTTGGAAATACAAGTTTCTCATAAACTTTGTATAAACCCAAAGTCTTTCATCATCTTATCAAAGTGCATATTCCAACTCCGAGATGCTTACTCCAGTCCATGGAAGGATCGCTGGAGCTAGCATACCTTTTAGCATCCTTAGGATCGACAAAACCTTTCTGATTGTATCACATACAACCTTTCCTTACAAAAACTAGTAAGGAAACTCGTTTTTGACATCCATCAGCCAGATTTCATAAATGCAGCTAATGCTAACATGATTCTGATGGACTTAAGCATCGCTACGTATGAGAAAATCTCATCGTAGTCAACTCCTTGAACTTGTGAAAAACTCTTCGCCACAAGTCGAGCTTCATAGACGGTGACATTACCGTCCACGTCCGTCTTCTTATTAAAGATCCATTTATCTCAATGGCTTGCCGATCATTGGGCAAGTCCACCAAAGTCCATGCTTTGTTCTGATACAATGATCCTATCTCGGATTTCATGGCTCCTAACCATTTGTCAGAATTTGGGCCCACCATCGCTTCTCCATAGCTCGTAGGTTCATTGTTGTCTAGCAACATGACCTTCAAGACAGGATTATTGTACCACTCTGAAGCAGTACGCATCCTTGTCACCCTACGAGGTACGGTAATGACTTGATCCGAAGTTTCATGATCACTATCATAAGCTTCTACTTCAATTGGTGTAGGTGCCACAGGAACAACTTCCTGTGCCCTGCTACACACTAGTTGTAGTAATGGTTCAATAACCATATCAAGTCTCCACCATCCTCCCACTCAACTTTTCAAGACAAACTTTTCCTAGAGAAAGGACCCTGTTCAAGAAACAATCCCTATTGCTTTCGGATCTGAATTAGGAGGTATACCCAACTGTTTTGGGTGTCCTATGAAGATGCATTTTATCCGCTTTGGGTTTGAGCTTATCAACCTGAAACTTTTTCACATAAGCGTCGCAGCCCCAAACTTTTAAGAAACGACAACTTAGGTTTCTCCAAACCATAGTTCAAACGGTGTCATCTCAACGGAATTACGTGGTGCCCTATTAAAGTGAGTGCGGTTGTCTCTAATGCCTAACCCATGAACGATAGTGGTAATTTGATAAGAGACATCATGGTATGCACCATATCCAATAGGGTGCAACTATGATGTTTGGACACACCATCACACTATGGTGTTCTAGGCGGTATTAATTGTGAAACAATTTCCACAATGTCTTAATTGCATGCCAAAGCTCGTAACTCAGATACTTATCTCTATGATCATATCATAGACATTTTATCCTCTTGTCACAATGATCTTCAACTTCACTCTGAAATTACTTGAACCATTCAATAATTCAGACTTGTGTTTCATCAAGTAAATATACTCAGTATCTACTTAAATCATCTATGAAGTAAGAACATAACGATATTCACTGCATGCCTCAGCACTCATTGGACTGCACACATCAAAGTGTGTTATTTCCAACAAGTTGCTATCTTGATTCATCTTACTAAAAATGAGGCCTTTCAGTCATCTTGCCTATGTGGTATGATTTGCATATCTCAAGTGATTCAAAATCAAGTGAGTCCAAACGATCCATCTGCATGGAGTTTCTTCATGCGTATACACCAATAGACATGTTTTGCATGTCTCAAACTTTTCAAAAATGAGTGAGTCCAAAGATCCATCAACATGGAGCTTCTTCATGCGTTTTACACCAATATGACTTACATGGCAGTGCCACAAGTAAGTGGTGCTATCATTACTATCTTATATCTTTTGGCATGAAAATGTGTATCACTACGATCGAGATTCAATAAACCATTCCTTTTAGGTGCAAGACCATTGAAGGTATTATTCAAATAAACAGAGTAACCATTATTCTCCTTAAATGAATAACTGTATTGCGACAGACATAATCCAATCATGTCTATGCTCAACGCAAACACCAAATAACTATTCAGGTTTAGCACCAATCTCGATGGTAGAGGGAGCGTGCGATGCTTGATCACATCAACCTTGGAAACACTTCCAACACATATCGTCAGCTCACCTTTAGCTAGTCTGCGTTTATTCCGTAGCTCTTTATTTCGAGTTACTAACACTTAGCAACCGAACCGGTATCTAATACCCTGGTGCTACTAGGAGTACTAGTAAAGTACACATTAACATAATGTATATCCAATATACTTCTATCAAGCTTTCCAGCCTTCTTATCTACCAAGTATCTAGGGTAATTCTGCTCCAGTGGTTGTTCCCCTTATTACAGAAGCACTCAGTCTCGGGTTAAGGTTCAACCTTGGGTTTCTTCACTGGAGCAGTAGCTGATTTGCCGTTTCATGAAGTATCCCTTCTTGCCCTTCTTGAAACTAGTGGTTTCACCAACCATCAACAATTGATGTTCTTCTTGATTTCTACTTTCGCAGTGTCAAACATCGTGAATACCTCAAGGATCATCATATCCATCCTTGATATGTTATAGTTCATCACGAAGCTCTAGCAGCTTGGTGGCAATGACTTTGGAGAGACATCACTATCTCATCTGGAAGATCAACTCCCACTCAATTCAAGTGATTGTTGCACTCAGACAATCTGAGCACAAACTCAACGATTGAGCTTTTCTCCCTTAGTTTGCAGGCTAAGAAAATCATCGGAGGTCTCATACCTCTTGACATGGGCACGAGCCTGAAATCCCAATTTTAGCCCTCGAAACATCTCATATGTTCCGCGACGCTTCAAAAACGTCTTTGGTGCCTCAACTCTAAACCGTTTAACTGAACTATCACGTAGTTATCAAAACGTGTATGTCCGATGTTCGCAACATCCACAGACCATGTTTGGGGTTCAGCACACTGAGCGGTGCATTAAGGATATAAGCTTTCTACTGTCCGCATAATCGCTACTGTCAACTTTCAACTATATTTCCTCTAGGAACATATCTAAACAGTGGAACTAAAGCGCGAGCTTACGACATAATTTGCAAAGATCTTTTGACTATGTTCAGGATAATTAAGTTCATCTCATGAACTCCCACTCAGATAGACATCCCTCTAGTCATCTAAGTGATTACATGATCCGAGTCAACTAGGCCGTGTCCGATCATGACGTGAGATGGACTAGTCATCATCGGTGAACATCTTCATGTTGATCGTATCTACTATACGACTCATGCTCGACCTTTCGGTCTCTTGTGTTCCGAGGCCATGTCAGTACATGCTAGGCTCGTCAAGTTAACCTAAGTGTTTCGCGTGTGTAAATCTGGCTTACACCCGTTGTATGTGAACGTAAAATCTATCACACCCGATCATCACGTGGTGCTTCGAAACGACAAACTTTCGCAACGATGCACAGTTAGGGGGAACACTTTCTTGAAATTTTAATAAGGGATCATCTTATTTACTACCGTCGTTCTAAGCAAATAAGATGCATAAACATGATAAACATCACATGCAATCAAATAGTGACATGATATGGCCAATATCATTTTGCTCCTTTTGATCTCCATCTTCGGGGCTCCATGATCATCGTCGTCACCGGCATGACACCATGATCTCCATCATCATGATCTCCATCATCGTGCCTCCATGAAGTTGTCTCGCCAACTTATTACTTCTACTACTATGGCTACCCGTTAGCAATAAAGTAAAGTAATTACATGGCGTTGTTCAGTGACACGCAGGTCATACAATAAATAAAGACAACTCCTATGGCTCCTGTCGGTTGTCATACTCATCAACATGCAAGTCGTGATTCCTATTACAAGAACATGATCAATCTCATACATCACATATCATTCATCACATTCTTCTTGTCCATATCACATCACATAGCATACCCTGCAAAAACAAGTTAGACGTCCTCTAATTGTTGTTTGCATGTTTTACGTGGCTGCTATGGGTTTCTAGCAAGAACGTTTCTTACCTACGCAAAAACCACAACATGATATGCCAATTGCTATTTACCCTTCATAAGGACCCTTTTCATCGAATCCGTTCCGACTAAAGTGGGAGAGACTGGCACCCACTAGCCACCTTATGCACCAAGTGCATGTCAGTCGGCGGAACCTGTCTCACGTAAGAGTACATGTAAGGTCGGTCCGGGCCGCTTCATCCCACAATACCGTCGAAACAAGATTGGACTAGTAACGGTAAGCATATTGAACAAAATCAACGCCCACAACTACTTTGTGTTCTACTTGTGCAAAGAATCTACGCAATAGACCTAGCTCATGATGCCACTGTTGGGGAACGTAGCAGAAATTCAAAATTTTCCTACGTGTCACCAAGATCTATCTATGGAGAAACCAGCAACGAGGGGAAGGAGAGTGCATCTACATACCCTTGTAGATCGCTAAGCGGAAGCGTTCAAGAGAACGGGGTTGAAGGAGTCGTACTCGTCGTGATCCAAATCACCGGAGATCCTAGTGCCGAACGGACAGCACCTCCGCGTTCAACACACGTACAACCCAGTGACGTCTCCCACGCCTTGATCTAGAAAGGAGAGAGGGAGAGGTTGAGGAAGACTCCGTCCAGCAGCAGCACAACGGCGTGGTGGTGGTGGAGGAGCGTGGCAATCCTGCAGGGCTTCGCCAAGCACCGTGGGAGAGGAGAAGGGAGAGAGGTAGGGCTGCACCTAGGAGAGGTCAAACTCATCTGTTGGCAGCCCTAAAAACCCTCAAGTATACATAGGGGGAGAGGGGGGCTGCGCCCTGTTGGGGAACGTTGCAGAAAACAAAAATTTTCCTACTCGTTTCACCAAGATCATCTAGGAGTTCATCTAGCAACGAGTGATTAGATGCATCTACATACCTTTGTAGATCGCGCACGGAAGCGTTCAAAAGAACGGTGATGATGTATTCGTACTCGACGTGATCCAAATCACCGATGACCAGCGCCGAACGGACGACACCTCCGCGTTCAACACACGTACGGGACGGGAGACGTCTCCTCCTTCTTGATCCAGCAAGGGGGAAGGAGAGGTTGATGAAGATCCAGCAGCACGATGGCGTGGTGGTGGATGCAGGGCGTCACAGCAGCAGGGCTTCGCCGAGACTACGAGGGAGAGACGTAACGGGGGGAGATGGAGGCGCCAGGGGCTGGTGTGAAATCCCTCCTCTCCCCCCACTATATATAGGGGTGCCAGGGGGGGCGCCGGCCCTAGTAGATGAGATCTACTAGGGGGGCGGCGGCCAAGGGGAGGTTTCCCTCCCCCCCCCAAGGCACCTAGGGGTGCCTTCCACCACATGGACTCTTCCATGGTGGAAACCCTAGGCGCATGGGCCTATAGGGGCTGGTGCCCTTGGCCCATCTAGGCCAAGGCGCACCCCCTACAGCCCATGTGGCCCCCCGGGACAGGTGGCCCCACCCGGTGGACCCCCGGGACCCTTCCGGTGGTCCCGGTACAATACCGATAACCCCGAAACTTGTCCCGATGCCCGAAATAGCACTTCCTATATATAATTCTTTACCTCCGGACCATTCCGGAACTCCTCGTGACGTCCGGGATCTCATCCGGGACTCCGAACAACATTCGGGTTTCTGCATATACATATCTTCATAACCCTAGCGTCACCGAACCTTAAGTGTGTAGACCCTACGGGTTCGGGAGACAAGCAGACATGACCGAGACGACTCTCCGGTCAATAACCAACAGCGGGATCTGGATACCCATGTTGGCTCCCACATGCTCCACGATGATCTCATCGGATGAACCACGATGTCGAGGATTCAATCAATCCCGTACGCTATTCCCTTTGTCTATCGATATGTTACTTGCCCGAGATTCGATCGTCGGTATCCCAATACCTCGTTCAATCTCGTTACCGGCAAGTCACTTTACTCGTACCGTAATGCATGATCCCGTGACCAGACACTTGGTCACTCTGAGCTCATTATGATGATGCATTACCGAGTGGGCCCAGTGATACCTCTCCGTCATACGGAGTGACAAATCCCAGTCTTGATCCATGTCACCCAACAGACACTTTCGGAGATACCCGTAGTCTACCTTTATAGTCACCCAGTTACGTTGTGACGTTTGGCATACCCAAAGCACTCCTACGGTATCCGGGAGTTACACGATCTCATGGTCTAAGGAAAAGATACTTTGACATTGGAAAACTCTAGCAAACGAACTATACGATCTTGTGCTATGTTTAGGATTGGGTCTTGTCCATCACATCATTCTCCCAATGATGTGATCTCGTTATCAATGACATCCAGTGTCCATAGTCAGGAAACCATGACTATCTGTTGATCAACGAGCTAGTCAACTAGAGGCTCACTAGGGACATGTTGGTGTCTGTTATTCACACATGTATTACGATTTCCGGATAACACAATTATAGCATGAATAAAGACAATTATCATGAACAAGGAAATATAATAATAATGCTTTTATTATTGCCTCTAGGGCATATTTCCAACAGTCTCCCACTTGCACTAGAGTCAATAATCTAGTTACATTGTGATGAATCGAACACCCATGGAATTCTGGTGTTGATCATGTTTTGCTCTAGGGAGAGGTTTAGTCAACGGATCTGCTATATTCAGGTCCGTATGTACTTTACAAATCTCTATGTCTCCATCTTGAACATTTTCACGAATGGAGTTGAAGCGACGCTTGATGTGCCTTGTCTTCTTGTGAAACCTGGGCTCCTTGGCAAGTGCAATAGCTCCAGTGTTGTCACAGAAGAGCTTGATCGGCCCCGACGCATTGGGTATGACTCCTAGGTCGGTGATGAACTCCTTCACCCATATTGCTTCATGTGCTGCCTCCGAGGCTGCCATGTACTCCGCTTCACATGTAGATCCCGCCACGACGCTTTGCTTGCAACTGCACCAGCTTACTGCCCCACCATTCAAAATATACACGTATCCGGTTTGTGACTTAGAGTCATCCAGATCTGTGTCGAAGCTAGCGTCGACGTAACCCTTTACGACGAGCTCTTCGTCACCTCCATAAACGAGAAACATTTCCTTAGTCCTTTTCAGGTACTTCAGGATATTCTTGACCGCTGTCCAGTGTTCCTTGCCGGGATTACTTTGGTACCTTCCTACCAAACTGACGGCAAGGTTAACATCAGGTCTGGTACACAGCATGGCATACATAATAGAACCTATGGCTGAGGCATAGGGGATGACGCTCATCTCTTCTATATCTTCTGCCGTGGTCGGACATTGAGCTGAGCTCAATTTCATACCTTGTAACACAGGCAAGAACCCCTTCTTGGATTGATCCATATTGAACTTCTTCAATATCTTATCAAGGTATGTGCTTTGTGAAAGACCTATGAGGCGTCTCGATCTATCTCTATAGATTTTGATGCCTAATATATAAGCAGCTTCTCCAAGGTCCTTCATTGAAAAACTTTTATTCAAGTAGGCCTTGATGCTGTCCAAGAGTTCTATATCATTTCCCATCAAAAGTATGTCATCTACATATAATATGAGAAATGCTACAGAGCTCCCACTCACTTTCTTGTAAACGCAGGCTTCTCCATAAGTCTGTGTAAACCCAAACGCTTTGATCATCTCATCAAAGCGAATGTTCCAACTCCGAGATGCTTGCACCAGCCCATAAATCGAGCGTTGGAGCTTGCACACTTTGTCAGCATTCTTAGGATCGACAAAACCTTCCGGCTGCATCATATACAATTCTTCCTTAAGGAAACCATTAAGGAATGCCGTTTTGACGTCCATTTGCCATATTTCGTAATCATAGAATGCGGCAATTGCTAACATGATTCGGACGGACTTCAGCTTCGCTACCGGTGAGAAAGTCTCATCGTAGTCAACCCCTTGAACTTGTCGATAACCCTTAGCGACAAGCCGAGCTTTATAGATGGTCACATTACCATCCGCGTCTGTCTTCCTCTTAAAGATCCATTTATTTTCTATGGCTCGCCGCTCAACGGGCAAGTCAGTCAAAGTCCATACTTTGTTTTCATACATGGATCCTATCTCGGATTTCATGGCTTCTAGCCATTTGTCGGAATCCGGGCCCGCCATCGCTTCTTCATAGTTCGAAGGTTCACCGTTGTCTAACAGCATGATTTCCAAGACAGGGTTGCCGTACCACTCTGGTGCGGAACGTGTCCTTGTGGACCTTCGAATTTCAGTAGGGGCTTGATCAGAAGTATCTTGATCATTGTCATTAACTTCCTCTCTAGTCGGTGCAGGCACCTCAGGAACATTTTCTTGAGTTGCGCCATTTTCCGGTTCAAGAGGTAATACTTCATCAAGCTCTACTTTCCTCCCACTTACTTCTTTCGAGAGAAACTCTTTCTCCAGAAAGGACCCATTCTTGGCAACAAAGATCTTGCCTTCGGATCTGAGGTAGAAGGTGTACCCAATAGTTTCTTTTGGGTATCCTATGAAGACGCATTTTTCCGACTTGGGTTCGAGCTTTTCAGGTTGAAGTTTCTTGACATAAGCATCGCATCCCCAAACTTTTAGAAACGACAGCTTAGGTTTCTTCCCAAACCATAATTCATACGGTGTCGTCTCAACGGATTTCGACGGAGCCCTATTTAAAGTGAATGCGGCAGTCTCTAAAGCATAGCCCCAAAAGGATAGCGGTAAATCGGTAAGAGACATCATAGATCGCACCATATCTAATAGAGTGCGATTACGACGTTCGGACACACCATTACGCTGAGGTGTTCCAGGCGGCGTGAGTTGTGAAACTATTCCACATTTTCTTAAGTGTGTGCCAAACTCGTGACTCAAGTATTCTCCTCCACGATCTGATCGTAGAAACTTGATTTTCCTGTCACGTTGATTTTCAACCTCACTCTGAAATTCCTTGAACTTTTCAAAGGTTTCAGACTTGTGTTTCATTAAGTAGATATACCCATACCTACTTAAATCATCAGTGAGGGTGAGAACATAACGATAGCCACCGCGAGCCTCAACACTCATTGGACCGCACACATCAGTATGTATGATTTCCAATAAGTCGGTTGCTCGCTCCATTGTTCCTGAGAACGGAGTCTTGGTCATTTTACCCATAAGGCATGGTTCGCATGTGTCAAATGATTCATAATCAAGAGACTCTAAAAGTCCATCAGCATGGAGCTTCTTCATGCGTTTGACACCTATGTGACCAAGGCGGCAGTGCCACAGGTATGTGGGACTATCATTATCAACCTTACTTCTTTTGGTACTCACATTATGAACATGTGTAGCATCACGTTCGAGATTCATAAAGAATAAACCATTCACCATAGGAGCATGACCATAAAACATATCTCTCATAAAAATGGAACAACCATTATTCTCAGATTTAAAAGAGTAGCCATCTCGAATTAAACGAGATCCCGATACAATGTTCATGCTCAAAGCTGGCACTAAATAACAATTATTAAGGTTTAAAACTAATCCCGAAGGGAGATGCAGAGGTAGCGTGCCGACGGCGACCACATTGACCTTGGAACCATTCCCGACGCGCATCGTCACCTCGTCCTTTGCCAGTTTCCGCTTATTCCGCAGCCCCTGCTTTGAGTTACAAATGTGAGCAACTGCACCGGTATCAAATACCCAGGAGCTACTACGGGCACTAGTAAGGTACACATCAATTACATGTATATCACATATACCTTTTGTTTTGCCGGCCTTCTTATCCGCTAAGTACTTAGGGCAGTTCCGCTTCCAGTGACCGCTTCCCTTGCAATAAAAGCACTCAGTCTCGGGCTTGGGTCCATTCTTTGGCTTCTTCCCGGCAGCTTGCTTGCCGGGCGCGGCAACCTCCTTGCCGTCCTTCTTGAAGTTCTTTTTACCCTTGCCTTTCTTGAACTTAGTGGTTTTATTGACCATCAACACTTGATGTTCCTTCCTGACTTCTACCTCTGCTGATTTCAGCATAGCAAATACTTCAGGAATGGTCTTTTCCATCCCCTGCATATTGAAGTTCATCACAAAGCTCTTGTAGCTTGGTGGAAGCGACTGGAGGATTCTGTCAATGACCGCATCATCCGGGAGATTAACTCCCAGCTGAGTCAAGCGGTTATGCAACCCAGACATAGTGAGTATGTGCTCACTGACAGAACTGTTTTCCTCCATCTTACAGCTGAAGAATTTGTCGGAGACTTCATATCTCTCGACCCGGGCATGAGCTTGGAAAACCATTTTCAGCTCTTCGAACATCTCATATGCTCCATGTCTCTCAAAACGCTTTTGGAGCCCCGGCTCTAGGCTGTAAAGCATGCCGCACTGAACGAGGGAGTAGTCATCGGAACGTGCCTGCCAAGCGTTCATAACATCTTGTTCTGCAGGGAGAACGGGTGCGTCACCAAGCGGTGCTTGTAGGACATAATCTTTCTTGGCAGCTATGAGGATGATCCTCAGGTTCCGGACCCAGTCCGTATAGTTGCTGCCATCGTCTTTCAGCTTGGTTTTCTCTAGGAACGCGTTGAAGTTGAGGACTACGTTGGCCATTTAATCTACAAGACATATTGTAAAATATTTAGACTAAGTTCATGATAATTAAGTTCAACTAATCAAATTATTAATGAACTCCCACTTAGATTAGACATCCCTCCAGTCATCTAAGTATTACATGATCCGAGTTTAACTAGACCGTGTCCGATCATCACGTGAGACGGACTAGTCAACGTCGGTGAACATCTTCATGTTGATCGTATCTTCTATACGACTCATGCTCGACCTTTCGGTCTTCTGTGTTCCGAGGCCATGTCTGTACATGCTAGGCTCGTCAAGTTAACCTAAGTGTTTGCATGTGTAAATCTGTCTTACACCCGTTGTATGTGAACGTCTGAATAAAACACCCGATCATCACGTGGTGTTTTGAAACAGCGAACTGTCGCAACGGTGCACAGTTAGGGGGAACACTTCTTGAATTTATTGTGAGGGATCATCTTATTTACTACCGTCGTTCTAAGTAAACAAGATGCAAAACATGATAAACATCACATGCAATCAAATAATAAACGTGACATGATATGGCCAATATCACATAGCTCCTTTGATCTCCATCTTGGGGCTCCATGATCATCTTGTCACCGGCTTGACACCATGATCTCCATCATCATGATCTCCATCATCGTGTCTCCATGAAGTTGCTCGCCAACTATTACTTCTACTACTATGGCTAACGCGTTTAGCAATAAAGTAAAGTAATTTACATGGCGTTTCTCGATGACACGCAGGTCATAAAAAGAATAAAGACAACTCCTATGGCTCCTGCCGGTTGTCATACTCATCGACATGCAAGTCGTGAATCCTATTACAATAGCATGAACATCTCATACATCACATATAGATCATTCATCATTCATCACAACTTTGGCCATATCATATCACAAACCACTTGCTGCAAAAACAAGTTAGACGTCCTCTAATTGTTGTTGCAAGTTTTACGTGGCTGAATTAGGGTTCTAGCAAGAACGTTTTCTTACCTACGTTAAAGCCACAACGTGATTTGTCAACTTCTATTTACCCTTCATAAGGACCCTGTTCATCGATTCCGCTCCAACTAAAGTGAGAGAGACAGACACCCGCCAGCCACCTTATGCAACTAGTGCATGTTAGTCGGTGGAACCGGTCTCACGTAAGCGTACGTGTAAGGTTGGTCCGGGCCGCTTCATCCCACAATACCGCTGAAGCAAGAAAGGACTAGTAACGGCAAGAAAGTTGACAAATCTACGCCCACAACAAATTGTGTTCTACTCGCGCAAGAAGAACTACGCATAGACCTAGCTCATGATGCCACTGTTGGGGAACGTTGCAGAAAACAAAAATTTTCCTACTCGTTTCACCAAGATCATCTAGGAGTTCATCTAGCAACGAGTGATTAGATGCATCTACATACCTTTGTAGATCGCGCACGGAAGCGTTCAAAAGAACGGTGATGATGTAGTCGTACTCGACGTGATCCAAATCACCGATGACCAGCGCCGAACGGACGGCACCTCCGCGTTCAACACACGTACGGGACGGGAGACGTCTCCTCCTTCTTGATCCAGCAAGGGGGAAGGAGAGGTTGATGAAGATCCAGCAGCACGACGGCGTGGTGGTGGATGCAGGGCGTCACAGCAGCAGGGCTTCGCCGAGACTACGAGGGAGAGACGTAACGGGGGGAGATGGAGGCGCCAGGGGCTGGTGTGAAATCCCTCCTCTCCCCCCACTATATATAGGGGTGCCAGGGGGGGCGCCGGCCCTAGTAGATGAGATCTACTAGGGGGGGCGGCGGCCAAGGGGAGGTTTCCCTCCCCCCAAGGCACCTAGGGGTGCCTTCCACCACATGGACTCTTCCATGGTGGAAACCCTAGGCGCATGGGCCTATAGGGGCTGGTGCCCTTGGCCCATCTAGGCCAAGGCGCACCCCCTACAGCCCATGTGGCCCCCCGGGACAGGTGGCCCCACCCGGTGGACCCCCGGGACCCTTCCGGTGGTCCCGGTACAATACCGATAACCCCGAAACTTGTCCCGATGCCCGAAATAGCACTTCCTATATATAATTCTTTACCTCCGGACCATTCCGGAACTCCTCGTGACGTCCGGGATCTCATCCGGGACTCCGAACAACATTCGGGTTTCTGCATATACATATCTTCATAACCCTAGCGTCACCGAACCTTAAGTGTGTAGACCCTACGGGTTCGGGAGACAAGCAGACATGACCGAGACGACTCTCCGGTCAATAACCAACAGCGGGATCTGGATACCCATGTTGGCTCCCACATGCTCCACGATGATCTC
This sequence comes from Triticum aestivum, assembly GCF_018294505.1. NCBI lineage: Eukaryota > Viridiplantae > Streptophyta > Magnoliopsida > Poales > Poaceae > Triticum > Triticum aestivum. The sequence goes on from NC_057801.1 coordinate 461,069,155, forward strand.
ATCGGATGAACCACGATGTCGAGGATTCAATCAATCCCGTACGCTATTCCCTTTGTCTATCGATATGTTACTTGCCCGAGATTCGATCGTCGGTATCCCAATACCTCGTTCAATCTCGTTACCGGCAAGTCACTTTACTCGTACCGTAATGCATGATCCCGTGACCAGACACTTGGTCACTCTGAGCTCATTATGATGATGCATTACCGAGTGGGCCCAGTGATACCTCTCCGTCATACGGAGTGACAAATCCCAGTCTTGATCCATGTCACCCAACAGACACTTTCGGAGATACCCGTAGTCTACCTTTATAGTCACCCAGTTACGTTGTGACGTTTGGCATACCCAAAGCACTCCTACGGTATCCGGGAGTTACACGATCTCATGGTCTAAGGAAAAGATACTTTGACATTGGAAAACTCTAGCAAACGAACTATACGATCTTGTGCTATGTTTAGGATTGGGTCTTGTCCATCACATCATTCTCCCAATGATGTGATCTCGTTATCAATGACATCCAGTGTCCATAGTCAGGAAACCATGACTATCTGTTGATCAACGAGCTAGTCAACTAGAGGCTCACTAGGGACATGTTGGTGTCTGTTATTCACACATGTATTACGATTTCCGGATAACACAATTATAGCATGAATAAAGACAATTATCATGAACAAGGAAATATAATAATAATGCTTTTATTATTGCCTCTAGGGCATATTTCCAACACGCCCCCACCTAGGGTTTCACCCCTAGGGGCGGCGGCCAGCCCAATCCCATCTAGGGTGGCGGCCAAGGGGGGAGAGAGGGGAAACTTGCCCCCCAAGTTAGGTGGGTGCGCCCCCTCCCCAAACCCTAGGCGCCTTGGGCCCTTGTGGGGGGGGGTGCACCAGACCACATGGGGCTGGTCCCCTCCCACACTTGGTCCATGCAGCCCTCCGGAGCCGGTGGCCCCACTTGGTGGATCCCCGGGACCCTCTCGGTAGTCCCGGTACGTTACCGATAAAATCCGAAACTTTTCCAGTGACCAAAACAGGACTTCCCATATATAAATCTTTACCTCCGAACCATTCTGGAACTCCTCGTGACATCCGGGATCTCATCCGGGACTCCGAACAACATTCGGTAACCACATACAAACTTCCTTTATAACCCTAGTGTCATCGAACCTTAAGTGTGTAGACCCTACGGGTTCGGGAATCATGCAGACATGACCGAGACGTTCTCCGGTCAATAACCAACAGCGGGATCTGGATACCCATGTTGGCTCCCACATGTTCCACGATGATCTCATCGGATGAACCACGATGTCAAGGACTCAATTGATCCCGTATACAACTCCCTTTGTCTAGCGGTACTGTACTTGCCCGAGATTCGATCGTCGGTATGCCGATACCTTGTTCAATCTCATCACCGGCAAGTCTCTTTACTCGTTCCATAACACATCATCCCGTGATCAACCCCTTGGTCACATTGTGCACATTATGATGATGTCCTACCGAGTGGGCCCAGAGATACCTCTCCGTTTACACGGAGTGACAAATCCCAGTCTCGATTCATGCCAACCCAACAGACACTTTCGGAGATACCTGTAGTGCACCTTTATAGCCACCCAGTTACGTTGTGATGTTTGGTACACCCAAAGCATTCCTACGGTATCCGGGAGTTGCACAATCTCATGGTCTAAGGAAATGATACTTGACATTAGAAAAGCTTTAGCATACGAACTACACAATCTTTGTGCTAGGCTTAGGATTGGATCTTGTCCATCACATCATTCTGCTAATGATGTGATCCTGTTATCAACGACATCCAATGTCCATGGTCAGGAAACTGTAACCATCTATTGATCAACGAGCTAGTCAACTAGAGGCTTATTAGGGACATGGTGTTGTCTATGTATCCACACATGTATCTGAGTTTCCTTTCAATACAATTATAGCATGGATAATAAACGATTATCATGAACAAGGAAATATAATAATAAATAATTAATTTATTATTGCCTCTAGGGCATATTTCCAACAATGCCAATGGTGCGGCAGCGTCACGTCGGGGTAGGGGAGGGGCTGCCTATACTCCTAGTGCCACCGCTCTTGGTGCACCGGGATATGCAGGTGCCGGCGTTCAGGGCGGAAACGCACCAGCGGTGGAGGGGGAGGGGAGCAAGGGATGACGAGGCACCGGGGGTGCCCTTGCCCTTGCCCTTGCCATTGCTGCTGCCGAAGAGGCCCATGGCGCGCGCTAGGTTTGCGGTCGCCAGCGAGGAAGCAAAGGGAGTGGTGGGGGCCAGATGTGGACGGGAGAAGTGGATGAGGCCGACCCCGCCACACGCGTGGTTAAAAAAGGACGTGCACACTGGCTGATGCGTGGGCCCGTTGTCGGTGGTCGTCGTAAATAAGACGACTGGTGGCGGTTGGGTGTCCGCCAGGTGGGGACGCGGCGGACAGCGAGGAGGCGCACGGCGCGTCCGCTTCGCGTCAGCGCCGACGCATTCCAGGTGCAATTTTGGGCCCAAAATGGGTCGGCGCAGACGCCAGGAGGACACGATTTGAGTTTGGGTCGGCGCGTTGGGCCGCCACTTTTGTCCGCGCCGACCCAAATAGACGCGGGCAGGCGAAATGGGTCGCCCATTGGAGTTGCTCTAAGTTGTCTGAATGAAAATAAAAGGTCAGAGGAACACGTGGAGCGGAACTCCGTGTGTGCCTAAGATATGACTGGAGGAGGATGAGAGTTCTTAGGTGTGGGTGTGGGCCCTTTAACTCCGATGGCCGCTCGGATTAGATAGGTACCTTGCTGGAGATAAAGATGACGTGGGCGACAGTGAGGAGCGACATTGCAGGCGGAGACGAGTGCAAGGATGGGAGGAGAGTTGGGCGGCTAAAGGAGGAGGAAGAAGAGGATGCCTAACCGCCGGATTCTATAGGATTAACATCCAACGTCCAAGAAAATTGGCTTACACAGAAACAAATTAGGCAACTTTCACATAATCGGTTCCAAGGAAAAACCAAGCAAAACAGTATGCATCCCAAGCAGTTTAATTTTTTGTTGTTGTTTGCCCATAGGAATTTCATATGATCTTAAAACTAATTATAAGGAATCATTTTGTACAAGCTCGCAAATCATAAGTTTGGAGTGATGACTGATGCTATGCTGGCGATCGATTGTCTATGAATCAATTATTGCATAAATATCAATGTCTGCATCATGACTTCTTTAGTGAGTTTCTTTGTATAAACTTTTACGTGGTTTTTTTTCTTTCTTTCTTTTGGCCATAGGAATTATCCATGGTGTTAACACTAATTACATCTAAAAACACTCTAATTGTAAGGAATCATCATGTATAAACTTCCAGATCATAGGTTTGGAATGATGAGCGATGTTATCCTAGCGACTGGTTGTCTATGAATCAATTATTACAGAAATATCAATGTCCGCATCATGACTTCTTAAGTGGTTTTGTTTGTATACTTTTTATATTTGACCCAAACAATTGTATCACCAATGGACAAAATAGGAGCGAAAACAAAACAGATAAAATTACTCATTTTATATCCTGAACCACATGATTTTCTTAGAGAAAATATTAGGCACTCATTTCTCCCCTTTCTTTCTCTATCATGCTTGTCTTCATGGAGAGTCTACTTCTCACTGGTTCCTTTTGCTTTATCCGTGTGGCATAACCACCGGGTGTGAGGATCGTGGATGGGGCGGGTAGCCGTCATGTATAACTTGTAAATTTTGGTGTTTTGCCTTAAGGGTGACTGGCTTTATGTCGTGGATGTGGAGCTTTGTGCCAATGCTCATGAGCAGAGCCTCGCAATTGTTGGTTTGTTCCCAATGTGGCCTTCCATGGTGAACGACGACCGTTGATGAGGCTCTTGTGGAGGCTCTCTAAATAAGCTCATTGGCTCACCAGATTTGGTTGGTGCAACTCCTCCTCCTCATCCTCTCTGTCTTGGACGCCATGGTGGCGGAAGGAGGGAGAGGGTTCAAATATGCACTCATCCACCTTCGATATGGCGTACTGTGGGAATTGAGTGCTAGCTATGATGTTGTTAGTTATCATAGATAACTGCATCGACATATGCAGCCAATGCAGGAGATCAAACAACCAGATAGCTCCGGTCTGCTTCATGGTTCAAACTCCATTGAGACGCCCTTTCTCCATTGCTCAAAGATGGCAAGGATGTGTGGTCGGATACAGTGGTGAATGAGTCCCCCACATGGTCGCTTGACGCAACATGACTAGATTTTTTTAGATCTAAGGGCCTATCTGCAAAAAGGGAAGACTTGGTTGTAATCTTTTATTTTTTTAGGATCCTTTTTGTGGTGTTGTATTAATTTTCGCATAATTAATGCCAACTTTTGGGACCTTTGGGTCCCTCCTTGCTCCTTGTTGCTAAAAAATGATTTTCTTATAGTAAGAATTGGGGCCAATAGACCAATACTACCCGAGAATGGATAAGGAAACAAATATACAATATGAGTTGGATATGAAAATTATTGGCTACAAATATCCTAGCTTATACTATTACATAAGAACAACATAATTTAACATTTCTAAAAAGTGTAATTACACATGTAGTAGTTCAAAATACAAATTTAATGGTTGCGCCTCACGCGCCTCCTCCCCAAAACAAGTTTAGGGTTTCTCCTCCTCCCGCCAGCGCCGTCATCGATCCACCTCGTCTCCGGTGGTCTTAGTGCCATGGGGGTGTAGCGGATCCCAACCCTTGTTGGCGAGAGGGCTCCATTTTTAGATATTTTTTTGAGAATTATTAGGGTTTGTATCCTACTCAGGAAGGCAAGACGGTGGTGACTCCTTGAAGATGGAACAGAGTTCTCCCCACCTAGCCCCGCCATGGTGGTGTGTCTAGCATCATCGGCGGGCGTGTGAATGTGTGTTTCTGGCAGATCCGTCTTTGGTGGATTTGCTCGGATTTGGTTATCATTAGTATACGTTCATGTGCAATGGTCGATCTAGATAGTCATCCTAGGGGGTGCCAAGATAACACACATGCATATGAGCACTACTAATAAACACATGTTAGCCTAATTACTATAGGAACCCCCACTGGATCCGCCACTATTTGTGTGTCTCCGGTTTGGATCCTTTCGATCTGCGCTACTCTTCATCAGCGGCGGTTGTTGTTCTAGTGCTGTTTCTATGGGGCCTTAGCATGACGACTTCCCGAATGTGTACTATAGTAAGTTTTTTCTGGCTCCGACGAAGGAGGGGCGATGACAGCGGTGCACCTTCGGCTCGCTTCAGTGCTTATAGTCGTTGCTAGGTGGTCTATGGATCTAAACATAATTTTTTATTATTTCTGGTGTTCGTTGTACTGCCATGATTGAAGATGAATAGATCGAAAGTTTCCAAAAAGAAGTGCATACATGTTACTCGATATTTGTGTTGCTTTTTTTTCATCCGCCACTGGTGTCCCCAAAGGGCAATTTACTTGGGGGCAGCCATATGTGTCCCACTTCCCGCCAGCAAGAAAACTAACTCGCTAGAGTTACCGAGCCTGATTGAGTGTGTTTTTTAATTGAAAGCACGGTTTTTTTAGAGTATGCCAATGGCATACCGTATTTTTATAAAAGGCGGAGAGTTATTTACAAGAGCCCTAGCGTGATACGAACGTCTAGTAGGGTAACTGAAACACCCACTCCTACAACCTAGGTACATGAATTACTCTCTCACGAAAGGATCTAAAGCACTAACACCACCCAGTCCTGCCTTCCTCCAATTATCAATCTCGTCGAGTATCTCCATCTTGAGTTGAGGCACTGCTTTTTTGCTGTGAGATGTTGTTGAACACTCTTGTGTTGCGCTATTTCCAGAGAGCCCAAGCAATTTCAATGGTTATGGAGTCTAACCCTCTTCATATTCTCCCACTGAACCATCACCGTTGTAGTAGCCACCAGTCAGTGAATGTTGCTGCTACTTCTTGAGCTTGCGTTGGTTTTTCCCTTGAAGAGGAAAGGGTGATGCAGCAAAGTAGAGATAAGTATTTCCCTCAGTTAGAGAACCAAGGTATCAATCTAGTAGGAGACAACGCACAAATCACCCAAACCTGCACAAACAATCAAACAACTTGCACCCACGCAATAAAGGGGTCGTCAATCCCTTCACGGTCACTTGCAAAAGTGAGATCTGATAGAGATAGATGAAAGTAAACAAAAGATAAAGTAAATATTTTTGGTATTTTTGTTTTATAGATCGGAAAGTAAAAGATTGCAAAAATAGTAGATCAGAAACTTATATGATGGAAAATAGACTCGTGGGCCATAGGTTTCGCTAGTGGCTTCTCTCAACATAGCAAATAATACGGTGGGTGAACAAATTACTGTCGAGCAATTGATAGAAAAGCGCAAAGTATGACGATATCTAAGGCAATGATTATGAACTATAGGCATCACGTCCATGTCAAGTAGACTGACTCTTTGCCTGCATCTACTACTATTACTCCACACATCGACCGACTCCTGCCTGCATCTAGAGTATTAAGTTCATGAAGAACAGGGTAACGCATTAAGTAAGATGACATGATGTAGAGGAATAAACTCAAGCAATATGATGTAAACCCCATCTTTTTATCCTCGATGGCAACAATACAATACGTGCCTTGTTGCCCCTACTATCACTGGGAAAGGACACCGCAAGATCGAACCCAAAGCTAAGCACTTCTCCCATTGAAAGAAAAACCAATCTATTTGGCCAAAGTAAACCGATAGTTCGAAGAGAATTACAAAGATATCAAATCATGCATATAAGAGTTCAGAGAAGATTTCAAAAAATATTCATAGATAAGCTGATCATAAATCCACAATTCATCGGATCTCGACAAAAACAATGCAATAGAAGATTACATCGGATAGATCTCCAAGAACATCGAGGAGAACATGGTATTGAGAAGCAAAGAGAGAGAGAAGAAGTCATCTAGCTACTAGCTATGGACCCGTAGATCTGTGGTAAACTACTCACGCTTCATCGAAAGGGCAATAGAATTGATGTAGAAGCCCTCCATGATCGAAACCCCCTTCGGCAGGATGCCGGAAAAGGCCCCTAGATGGGATCTCACGGGTACAGAAGGTTGCGGCAGTGGAAAATTGTTTTTGTGGATGCTTTTGGTGGTTTGGGGATATTTGGGAATATATAGGACGATGAGTTAGGTCAGGGGAGTCATGAGGGGCCCACAAGGCAGGGGCACGCTCTACCCCCTAGGCGCGCCCTCCCCCCTTGTCACCACCTCGTGGCTCTTCCGACTTGATCTCCAAATCTTCTGGGTGTCTTCTAGTCCAAGAAAAATCATCGGAAGGTTTCATTCCATTTGGACTCTGTTTGGTATTCCTTTTATGCGAAGCTCAAAAACGAGGAAAAACATAAATTGGCACTGGGCTCTAGGTTAATAGGCTAGTCCCAAAAATAATATAAAATAGCAGAATAATGCATAACATCCAAAACAGATAATACAATAGCATGGAACAATAAAAAATTATCGATACATTGGAGACGTATCAAGCATCCCCAAGCTTAATTTCTGCTCGTCCTCGAGTAGGTAAATGATAAAAACAGAATTTTTTATGTGGAATGCTACCTAACATATTTATCCATGTAATTTTTCTTTATTGTGGCATGAATGTTCAGATCCATAAGGTTCAAAACAAAAGTTTAATATTGGCATAAAAACAATAATACTTCAAGCATACTAACAAGGCAATTGTGTCTTCTAAAAATAACATGGCCAAAGAAAGTTATCCCTACAAAATCATATAGTCTAGCTATGCTCCATATTCATCACACAAAATACTCAAATCATGCACAACCCCGATGAAAAGCCAAGCAATTGTTTCATACTTTTGGCGTTCTCAAACCTTTTCAACTTTCACGCAATACATGAGCGTGAGCCATGGACATAACACTATAGGCGGAATAGAATATGGTGGTTGTGGAGAAGACAAAAGGAGGGAGATAGTCTCACATCAACTAGGCGTATCAACGGGCTATGTAGATGCCCATCAATAGATATCAATGTGAGTGAGAAGGGATTTCCATTCAATGGATGCACTAGAGCTATAAGTTTATGAAAGATAAAAAGGAAACTAATTGGGTGTGCATCCAACTCACTTGCTCACGAAGACCTAGGGCAATTTGAGGAACCCATCAGTGGAATATACAAGACAAGTTCTATAATGAAAAAATCCCACTAGTATATGAAAGTGATAACATAGGAGACTCTCTATCATGAAGATCATGGTGCTACTTTGAAGCACAAGTGTGGAAAAAGGATAGTAACATTGCCCCTTCTCTCTTTTCTCTCATTTTTTTCGTCCGGAATCTTATCCCGACTTGTGCGGGAATCATACTCTCCATCATCCTTTCCTTACATGGGACAATGCTCTAATAGTGAAGATTTTCACACTTCTATTTACTTACAACTCAAGAATTACAACTTGATACTTAGAACAAAATATGACTCTATATGAATGCCTCCGGCGGTGTACCCGGATGTGCAATGACTCACGAGTGACATGTATGAAATACTTATGAAAGGTGGTTTTGCCACAAATACGATGTCAACTACATGATCGTGCAAAGCATTATGACAATGATGAAGCGTGTCATAAGAAACGGAACAGTGGAAAGTTGCATGGCAATATATCTTGGAATGGCTATGGAAATGACATAATAGGTAGTTATGGTGGCTGTTTTGAGGAAGGTATATGGTGGGTGTATGGTACCGGCAAAAGTTGAGCGGTACTAGAGAGGCTAGCAATGGTGGAAGGGTGAGAGTGCATATAATCCATGGACTCAACATTAGTCATAAAGAACTCGCATACTTATTGCAAAAATCTATTAGTCATCGAAACAAAGTACTAGGAGCATGCTCCTAGGGGGATAGATTGGTAGGAAAAGACCATCGCTCGTCCCTGACCGCCACTCATAAGTAAGACAATCAATAAATAAATCATGCTCCGACTCCATCACATAACGGTTCACCATACGTGCATGCTACGGGAATCAAAAACCTCAACACAAGTATTTATCCAATTCACAATTACTCACTAGCATGACTCTTATTTCACCATCTTTATATCTCAAAACAATCATAAGGAATCAAACTTCTCATAGTATTCAATGCACTTTATATGAAAGTTTTTATTATATCTCTCTTGGATGCCTATCATATTAGGACTAATTTTATAACCAAAGCAAATTAACATGTTGTTTAAAAAGACTCTCAAAATAATATAAGTGAAGCATGAGAGTTCAACAATTTATATAAAATAAAACCACCACCGTGCTCTAAAAAGATATAAGTGAAGCACTATAGCAATATTGCCTAGTCAAAAGATATAAGTGAAGCACATAGAGTATTCTAATAAATCACGATTCATGTGTGTCCCTCTCAAAAGTTGTGTACAGCAAGGATGATTGTGTCAAACTAAAAAGCAAAGACTCAAATCATACAAGATGCTCCAAGAAAAACACATATCATGTGGTGAATAAAAATATAGCCTCAAGTAAAGTTACCGATAGACGAAGACGAAAGAGGGATGCCTTCCTGGGCATCCCCAAGCTTAGACTCTTTGTTGTCCTTGAATATTACCTTGGGGTGCCTTGAGCATCCCCAAGCTTAGGCTCTTGCCACTCCTTATTCCATAGTCCATCAAATCCTTACCCAAAACTTGAAAACTTCACAACACAAAACTCAATAGAAAATCTCATAAGCTCCGTTAGTATAAGAAAATAAATCACCACTTTATGGTACTATTGTGAACTCATTCTTTATTTATATTGGTGTAATATCTACTGTATTCCAACTTTTCCATGGTTCATACCCCCCGATACTACCCATAGATTCATCAAAATAAGTAAACAACACAAAGAAAACAGAATCTGTCAAAAACATAACAATCTGTAGCAATATGGAAACTTCCAATATTTCTGTAACTCCAAAAATTCTGAACAATTAGGAAAATCTGGGCAATTTGTTTACCAATCTTTTGCAAAAGGAATTAGATCAAAAACACGCTCCTATGAATTATGAAAATTATTTTCCTAGGCGCAAAAGTTTTTATTTTTCAGCAAGATCAAAACAACTATCACCGTAAGCCATCCCAAAGGTCTTACTTGGCACAAACACTAATTAAAACACAAAACCACATCCAACCAGAGGCTAGATGAATTATTCAAAGAAAAACAGGAGCAAAAAGCAAAGAACAAAAATAAAATTGGGCTGCCTCCCAACAAGCGCTATTGTTTAACACCCTTAGCTAGGCATTAATAACTTCAATGATGCTCGCATAAAACAGAAGAATTGAAGCACAAAGAGAGCATCATAAAACACGTGACAAACACATCTAAGTCTAACATAATTCCTATGCATAGGAATTTTATAAGAAAACAAATTATTCAAGGCAAGCAAAAACTAGCATATGCAAGGAAGAAGAAGGAGACGATAGCAATCTTAACATAAAAGAGAGGTAATTTAGTAACATGAAAATTTCTATGACCATATTTTCCTCTCTCATAATAATTAAATGTTGGATCATAAGTAAATTCAACAATATAGCTATCACATAACATACTCTCAACATGATCCACATGAATGCGAAGTTGACACTCTTCCAAGATAGTGGGATTAACATTAACTAAAGTCATGACCTCTCCAAACCCACTTTTATCAAAAAATTCATAAGATTTGACACTCTCCAAATATGTAGGATCTAAAGTTGACACTCTTCCAAAACCACTTTCAATATTATTGCAAACATTATTATCAATCTTATATTCATCATGGGGCTTAAATAAATTTTCAAGATCATAAGAAGAATCACCCCAATCATGACCATTGCAACAAGTAGTAGACATAGCAAAATTAGCATCCCCAAGCTTAAGGTTTTGCATGTAATTAACACAATTGACTTTAATAGAATTTATAATAACATCATTGCAATCATGCTTTTCATTCAAGGAGCTATTGTGAATCACTTCATCAATTTCTTCTTTCAACACTTCATCACAATTTTTTGATTCACGAATTCCAAGCAAAACCTCATAGAGATAATCTAGTGCACTCAACTAACTAGCAATTGGTTCATCATAATTGGATCTCTTAAAAAGATTAGCAAGTGGATGAGGATCCATAAACTTTTAGCATGCGAAGATGCAAAAAAGAAGGCACATGGTAACACAAGCGAACAAAAGATCGAACGGAAGAAGGGCGAATATTTTTGAAAATCGTTTTACAAGTGGGGGAGAGGAAAATGAGAGGCAAATGGCAAATGATGTAATGCAAGAGATGAGAGTTTTATGATGGGTACTTGGTATGTCTTGACTTGGCGTAGATCTCCCCGGCAACAATGCCAGAAATTCTTCCTGCTACTTCTTGAGCTTGCGTTGCTTTTTTTCCTTGTAGAGGAAAGGGTGAAACATCAAAGCAGAGATAAGTATTTCCCTTGGTTAGAGAACCAAGTTATCAATCTAGTAGGAGAAAACGCACAAATCACCAAGACCTGCACAAACAATCAAACAACTTGCACCCAACGCGATAAAGGGGTTGTCAATCCCTTCACGGTCACTTGCAAAAGTGAGATCTAATAGAGATAGATGAAACTAAACAAAAGATAAAGTAAATATTTTTGGTATTTTTGTTTTATAGATCGGAAAGTAAAAGATTGCAAAATAGTAGATCGGAAACTTATATGATGGAAAATAGACCCGAGCCCCATAGGTTTCACTAGTGGCTTCTCTCAACATAGCAAATAATACGATGGGTGAACAAATTACTGTCGAGCAATTGATAGAAAAGCGCAAAGTTCTGATGATATCTAAGGCAATGATTATCAACTATAGGCATCACGTCCGTGTCAAGTAGACCGACTCTTGCCTGCATCTACTACTATTACTCCACACATCGACCGACTCCTGCCTGCATCTAGAGTATTAAGTTCATGAAGAACAGAGTAACACATTAAGTAAGACGACATGATGTAGAGGAATAAACTCAAGTAATATGATGTAAACCCCATCTTTTTATCCTCGATGGCAACAATACAATACGTGCCTTGTTGCCCCTACTGTCACCGGGAAAGGACACCGCAAGATTGAACCCAAAGCTAAGCACTTCTCCCATTGAAAGAAAAACTAATCTAGTTGGCCAAACTAAACCAATAGTTCAAAGAGAATTACAAACATATCAAATCATGCATATAAGAATTCAGAAAAGATTCAAATAATATTCATAGATAAGCTGATCATAATCCACAATTCATCGGATCTCGACAAACACACCGCAAAAGAAGATTACATCAGATAGATCTCCAAGAACATCGAGGAGAACATGGTATTGAGAAGCAAAGAGAGAGAAGAAGTCATCTAGCTACTAGCTATGGACCCATCGGTCTGTGGTAAACTACGCATGCTTCATCAGAAGGGCAATAGTGTTGATGTAGAAGCCCTCCGTGATCGAATCCCCCTTCGGCAGGATGCCGGAAAAGGCCCCTAGATGGGATCTGACGGGTACAGAAGGTTGCAACGGTGGAAAAGTGTTTTCGTGGATGCTTCTGGTGGTTTGGGGATATTTGGGAATATATAGGACGAAGAATTAGGCCAGGGGAGTCACGAGGGGCACACGAGGTAGGGGCACACCCTACCCCCCTGGGCGCTCCCCCCCCCTTGTCGCTGCCTCGTGGCTCTTCTGACTTGATCTCCAAATCTCCTGGGTATCTTCCGGTCCAAGAAAATTCATCGCGAAGGTTTCATTCCGTTTGGACTCCATTTGGTATTCCTTTTCTGTGAAGCTCAAAAACAAAGAAACAGAAACTAGCATTGGGCTCTAGGTTAATAGGCTAGTCCTAAAAATAATATAAAATAGCATATTAATGCATATAAAACATCCAAAACAGATAATACAATAGCATGGAACAATAAAAAATTATAGATACATTGGAGACGTATCAATTGCATCCGTGGTCGGGCCTTGAATGTTGATACCCAACGCTTGGAAGCAAGAATGGCACACTTCTCTTGCGTAAACATAGTGTGAGAGGATATGGTCAATGTTGTTTTCATCTTGACACTGGTAGAAAACATGGCTTTGGTCCAGGCCAGATAAGAGCATTAATCACAGTTCTCTGACGAACCGGGACCAATGGGTGCATCACTCCTGGCTTGTGAGGCCAGGGCGCCGGCCGGGCCTAGGGGGCCATAGGTCCCAGTTCATCTGAGAACCAGGACCAAAGGGCCTCGCTCCTGGTGCAGCCCCTTTAGTACCAGTTGGTGGCTGGAACCGGGACTAAAGAGCAGGCCTTTGTCTCGGTTCTAGCCACCAACCTGGACTAAAGATATGCCTATATATATACTCGCCCCTGCCCGCTCAGTCCTCTGTTTTTTGGCCGGCCGGCGTGTGGGAGGTGTGTACTGCTTTGCTCTCACCTCCTATGCACATGAGGTGTTCGATGAAATGCCTGAGCCACACTTAAGCTTTCTCCTCTCCAAGCTCAACCTCCAAGCTCCATTTTCCTCAAGATTTGTCTAGGTTTGGCAGTCCGTCCTGTCCCGTCCCCGTCCTCTCCACCGTCGATCGCCCGCGCCGATCTCGTCGCCAGCCCCACCGTGGTGAGCCTCTTGTTCTTATCTTCTTTCTAAAAGAAAAAAATTCTTACTTGTATGATTTATATACATACTTTTATAATTTTCTTACTTTTATTATTTTTGTTATTATATAGTGCCATGGTTTTGGTATCCGCCCCCGTTGGCCCTCATCCTGTCTATGATTCGAATGTGGTATATTATATTTTATAACTATTTGTTTCATTTAGTGTTTATGACAATTATGCTGACCAACGTGACATATATATTTTTACCTAGGAGGTATGTGAACCGGAAATTCCAACCGACCCTCTTGTCGAGAGGTTAAATTTAGTTGAAAAAGAAAACAATTACTTGAAGAAAAAATTGAAAAGAATTGAGGATGAGAAGATGGAATTGGAGTTGCATGTTGCCGATGTCGTCGATGCTCACAAAATGAAGATGGATGCAATGCGCTTGAAGATTAGAAAGATTAGAAAATATGCCATTGATACTGAGGCTTGGTATCATTATGTTGTTGGATCAATTGTTACCTTAGTTGTGATTATGATTGCATTTGTTGTTGCATTTAAATGTTTTACATAGTTTCAATGTATGTTTTAGTTAGATGCTCTAGAGAGCTATATGTTGTTCTATGAGAACTATGTACGAACTTTATGTATTTATTTTTTCAGCAATAACATTTGATCACTACTGTACTTTGGTTTTAATGTGATGATGAACTTGTATTAATTTGGTCACTTCTCTATTCATGATGTTCTGTAATTGTTTTTGATACACTTAATTATATAATGCAAGCAGATGAACCGGCAATGGATGTACGGTGACCAACGCGCCTCTGAGTACATTGATGGCATGCATAATTTTCTCGAAGTGGCTGAGGCAAACAAGCAAAATGGTTTTATGTATTTTCCATGTACTGTCTATGAGAATACAAAGGATTACTCTAACTTGAAAACCCTTCACTTGCACCTGCTTGAGAAGGGTTTCATGCCACACTACATTGTTTGGACCAAGCACGGAGAAATAGGGGTTATGATGGAAGACAACAAAGAAGAAGAGGATGATGAAAACTACCCCCCTGAATACAGTGATACTGCAACGGGGGAAGCTGAAGATCAAGAGGAACCAGACGATGTGCCCGATGATGATCTTTGCCAGGTCATTATTGATGTAAATAGACAATGCCGAAGTGAAAGGGGGAAGTTGAAATTCAATCACATGTTAGAGGATCACAAAAAAGGGTTGTACCCAAATTGTGAAGATGACAACACAAAGCTCGGTACCACACTAGAATTGCTGCAATGGAAAGCAGAAAATGGTGTATCTGACAAGGGATTTGGCACGCTACTAAAAGTAATGAAGAAGAATCTTCCAAAGGATAACGAACTGCCTGACAGTACGTACGAAGCAAAGAAGGTTCTATGCTCTCTAGGATTTGAGGTGCAGAAGATACATGCATGCCCTAATGACTGCATCCTCTACCGCGATGAGTATGAGGATTTGAATGCATGCCCAGTATGTGGTGCATTGCGGTATAAGATCAGATGAGATGACCCTGGTGATGTTGAGGGCGAGTGCCCCAGGAAGAGGGTTCCTGCTAAGGTGATGTGGTATGCTCCTATAATACCACGGTTGAAATATCTATTCAGAAATGAAGATCATGCCAAGTTGATGCGATGGCACAAATAAGATCGTAAGAAAGAGGGAAGTTGAGAGCACCCGCTGACGGGTCACAGCGGACAAAATCAAGAGAAGGCGGGGGGACTTTGCAGGTGACGCAAGGAACGTATGGTTTGGTTTAAGTGCAGATGGCATTAATCCTTTTGGGGAGCAGAGCAGCAATCATAACACCTGGCCCGTGACTCTATGTATCTATAACCTTCCTCCTTGGTTGTGCATGATGTAGACGTTCATTATGATGCCAGTGCTCATCCAAGGCCCTAAGCAACCCGATAATGACATTGATGTGTACCTAAGGCCATTAGTTGAAGAACTTTTACAGCTATGGAA
Source organism: Triticum aestivum (assembly GCF_018294505.1). Taxonomy (NCBI): domain Eukaryota; kingdom Viridiplantae; phylum Streptophyta; class Magnoliopsida; order Poales; family Poaceae; genus Triticum; species Triticum aestivum. The sequence continues at coordinate 461,084,765 of NC_057801.1, forward strand.
TGGAAAAGGTGTACGTGTGTGGGATGAACACAAACATCAGGAATTTGACCTACATATGTTGCTGTTTGCAACCATCAATGATTGGTATGCTCTTAGTAACCTTTCAGGATAGACAAACAAGGGATACCACACATGCACGCATTGTTTAGATGATACTGAAAGTATATATTTGGACAAATGCAGGAAGAATGTGTACCTGGAACATCGTCGATTTCTTCCTACCAACCATCAATGTCAAAATAAAGGCAAGCATTTCAAAGGTGAGGCAGATCATTGGAAGAAGCCCACCCTCCGTACTAGTGATCACATACTTGATATGGTCAAGGATTTACAAGTAATCTTTGGAAAGGGTCCTGACGGACAATCTGTTCCGAATGACGCCGAGGGACGCGCATCCATGTGAAAGAAGAAATCTATATTTTGGGACCTACCCTATTGGAAAGACCTAGAGGTACGCTCTGCTGTCGACGTAATGCACGTGACAAAGAATCTTTGCGTGAACCTGCTAGGCTTCTTGGGCATGTATGGGAAGACAAAAGATACACCAGAGGCACGGGAGGACCAGCAACGTGTGCATGAAAAAGATGGCATGCATCCAAAGCAGTATGAAGGTCCTGCCAGCTACACTCTTACCAAAGAAGAGAATGAAATCTTCTTTGAATGCCTGCTCGGTATCAAGGTCTCGTCTGGTTTCTCGTCGAATATAAAGGGAATAATAAATATGGTAGAGAAAAAGTTCCAGAACCTAAAGTCTCATGTCTTCCACGTGATTATGATGCAACTGCTTTCGGTTGCATTCAGGGGGCTTCTATCAGAAAATGTTTGATTAGCCATTATGAAGCTATGTGCATTCCTCAATGCAATTTCTCAGAAGGTAATCGATCCAGAAATCCTACCAAGGTTAAAGAATGATTTGGTGCAATGTCATATCAGTCTCGAGCTGGTGTTCCCACCATCCTTCTTCAATATCATGACGCACGTCCTAGTTCATCTAGTCGACAAGAGAACATATTTCTACACAATATGTTCCCCTTTGAGAGGTTCATGGGAGTCTTAAAGAAATATGCTCGTAGCCGTGCTAGGCTAGAAGGAAGCACCTCCATGGGCTGGCAAACAGAGGAGGTCATTGGGTTTTGTGTTGACTTTATTCCTGACCATATGCCGATTGGTGTCCCTCAATCACGGTATGAGGGGAGACTGACTGGAAAAGGTACGCTAGGAGCAGACTCAATAATATGTAGGGACGGGCATTCTTGGGCTCAAGCACACTACACAGTTCTAAATTCTACCTTGGTGACCCTGTATATCAATGAACACAAGAATATTCTACGCTCCAAACACCTGGAGCAGTGTGACGACTGGATTACATGTGAACACATCAGGACTTTCGGCAGTTGGTTGCAAACACATCTCATGGGTGACAAGATTGTTGGAGATGAGCTGTACTCGTTGGCTAGGACACCATCTTCAACTGTATTGACTTACAAAGGGTACGAGATAAATGGGAATATATTTTACATGATCGCCCAAGATGAAAAGAGCACCAACCAAAACAGTGGTGTATGCTTTGATGCAACAACCAACAAGGGAAAGGACACATATTATGGTTACATAGTGGACATATGGGAACTTGACTATGGACATGATTTTAAGGCCCCTTTGTTTCGGTGCAAATGGTTCAATCTGTCAGGAGGCGGGGTACAGGTAGACCCACAATACAGAATGGCAATAGTGGATCTAAACAATCTTGGGTACACAGACGAACCATTCGTCCTAGCCAATGATATGGCACATGTTTTCTATGCGAAGGACATGTCTACCAAACCGAGAAAAAGAAAAGATAAGGAAGCGAGTACATCATACAATGAGCCAAAGTGCCACATAGTTCTTTCAGGGAAAAGAGACATTATGGGAGTGGAGCGCAAGACAAACATGTCTGAAGATTGTGAAAAGTTTCATGAAATTCCTCCCTTCAAAGTGAAGGCTGACCCAAGCACCCTGTTAAACGATGAAGATTATCCATGGTTACGGCGCAATAAGCAAGGGACACACGCGAAGAAAAAGTGAAGACTTCCTCTCCACAACTATTCTGATGATGGATTTGATCTGGAATATCACTGTAGTTACATGTCAAGAAATGAAATGCCTTTGTAACAGATGAGTTTTCATCTGAAACCGTGATACTTTGAAAGAGATTGTCTATTTTGTACACGAAGTGCTTCCAGTTATTGTCGTAACCCTCTCAACTTTTTAGCACATGCTATGTGGGTGAAATGATGATACCATGCCAACTTTAAACCTTTTCAGAGTTCATTTGTATTTCTTTTCAATTTTAGGGTCATTTAGCTAAAAAAACAGTAAATGCATGAAAAATAGCAAATGAGACAAAAAGGGTTGAAAATTGATGATGTGGCTTTGAATGGTGCATGTTGAACGCACAAAAAGTTTGTAGTTGAAATAAGTTAAAAAAAATGAAATGCCTTTGTAACAGATGAGTTTTCAGCCGAAACCGTGATACTTCGAAAGAGATTGTCCAGTTTGTACATGAAGTGCATCTAGTTTTTGCCATAACCATCTCAACTTTGTTAGCACATGCTATATGGGTGAAATTATGACACCATGCCAACTTTCAACCTTTTCAAACTTCATTTGTAGTGCTTTTCAATTTCAGGGCCATTAGCTAAAAAAATAGTAAATGCATGAAAAATAGCAAATGAGACAGAAAGGGTTGAAAATTGATGATGTGGATTTGAATGGTGCATGTTGAATGCACAAAAAGTCTGGAGTTGAAATAAGTTTAAAAAATGAAATGCCTTTGTAACAGATGAGTTTTCATCTGAAACCACGATACTTCGAAAGAGATTGTCCATTTTGTACACGAAGTGCATCCAGTTTTTGCCGTAACCCTCTCAACTTTTTAGCACATGCTATGTGGGTGAAATGATGATACCACGCCAACTTTCAACCTTTTCAAAGTTCATTTGTAGTGCTTTTCAATTTCAGGGTCATTTAGCTCAAAGAATGAACTAATAGCAAAAAGAACAAACTAAAAAGCTTTTATAAAACTCTAAATGCAAAAAGAATGAACTAAAAAGAATCAATTAAAATATTTTGTTGATCAACTAAAACAAAACTATAATATTCTTCGATAGCAAAAAGAATCAACTAAAAAGCTTTTATAAACCTCTAGTTATTATCAAAATCATATTAACTTAAATTATATAAAATTTATGCAACTAAAATTATCAAAGTATTTTTTGTTAAAAACTTTAATAGCAAAAAGAATGTTCATAAAGTATTTTTTGTTAAAAACTTTAATAGCAAACTAAAATAACAGAAAAAATAAAAAAGTACCCACCTGCTAGGCCACAACGGCGTGCATACGACTAGAAACCCAACTACTAGCTGGGCCAAGATGCAAGCCCATAGGGCAAGTAGGCCCCACAGGGCATTGAGAGCTTCATTAGGCCCACACAGGCCTGCTTTAGAGAGGAGCTAAAAATGGTAGCCGTGGCGGGGATTATAAACAGGTGCGAGGGCCTCTCAACTAACGAGGTGAGAATAAACTCTCGACACCGCTATGCCAGGCTACTAGTCTCGGTTGGTGGCTCGAACCGGACGAAAGGGGGCCTTTCATGCCAGTAGAAGCCACCAACCGGGACCAAGGCCCCCTTTCGTTCAGGTTCAAGCCACCAACCGGGACCAATGCTCTGGGTATATAAGCAGGCACTTAGCAGTTTTCGTCTCAGTTTCTTCGATCTATCCTCGTCCTCTCCTCCGACGACGCCGCGCCCCTGCCCCGCTGTCGTCGTGCCCATGCCCCACCGTCGCCGTCGCTGTCGCCGCCTCCAAGCCCACGCTGCCCCCGAGCTCCGCCGACCTCGCTTGTGCCGCCCCGAGCCCGCGCCTCCCACGCTGTGAGCCGCCGCCGCTCTGGCCCACTGTCCTTTTTTATTAATTATGTTTATGTATATATGTATGTATATGTTGATGTATATGTATGTATGATATGATGATTATGATAGATGATAGATGTATGTATGTATGTATGTATATGTTTTTTTGCGGGCATGCATATGTTTATGTTTATGTATGTATATGTAGATGCCTAGTATGTATATAATGTAGATGTATATGTATGTACGTATGGATGTATATAGAAAATATTGCTAAAACTTTAGAAATTCGTAGAAAATTAACTGTAACTCTGCTGAAAATAATTTATGTATGAAAATCAATCAGAAAAATATGACGAATCCGAATATGCCCTTTGTTCGTCTGTCACAAGCAGCTAGCATAGCGGACCTGGAACTGTACCCCTCCGGTTCATCTGTCCAAAAATGCAGACTTCGGGAAAACATTCCCGGATGTTATCTTCCTTCATGTATATCGTGTAGTGCCACGTTAGAACACTCCTAACTCTCTCTAGAATTCAACATATGCCCGATAACTTCGACATGAGGGGGTCAGCAAGTATCCTCTATGACCATGAGAAAGGTGGTCCGCAAAGTATCCTCTCTCGAAAGATAGGACGACTCATCAGACATGAGGGGGGAGGAGTCCTCGATGATCGTTTGAAACTAACTGTTATAAAACTTGTGAACTTTGCATGATGTTTGCCACTAATCCATTGCTCATATGCATATTTGTAGAAACTATGGACAGAGACTTAGAAAAATAAGAGTTGTTAGGGGATATAATCCACGACGGAGGTGATATCACCTTGTCGTTTCTCAACGACACCGATGGTGAGGAAGGAGATCGTGATGGCTCCGGTGATCCAACAATGGAGGAGGAAGTAGATCATGACGGCTCCGGTGATTGAGTGGAGGAGGAAGGAGATCATGACGGCTCCGGTGATCCAACAGAGAAGGGAGCCTTAACTGTTGCGAATATATATATACAAACAGTCTATTCTGCTAATATTAGCAGAATAACTATTCTGCACAACAGTTCCGCATTGCATGCTCAATGCAAGTGCACGTCATTCTTTGAACCAAGTGTGCTGCAGTACTCACACGAGTGAACTTCTCGTCGGGAAAAACTGCACGTGTTATTTTTTCGGTACCGTTTCCGCTCTAATTTTTTAACCATTTATCGGAATGAGGCATATAATATACCGTTGAAAAGCTATGGATTAGGCGCAACTTCGACATGTTGAACACTTTTCGAGATTCCGCACGGTTTAAGAGCAGTTTTGAAAATGGTGCGGCCCATGACGAGTGGCAGCGAGCGTTTTTTCGCGATTTCTTCTAAACCGCTCGTTGGAATGAAGCAAACGATACACCGTTGGATAGATATCATCGAGGCGCATATTTTTCATATATAAATTTTTCTCTAATTCCTTACGATTTAAGAGCAGTTTCAAATTTACTAAATCGCGGAATTCTGTTTTTCAAATGTTTTCAAATTTTCGGTACTGTTTTCGCTCCAGTTTTTGAACCGTTTGTCAAAACGAGGCGTGTGATGCACCATTGGAAATCTACGAACAAGGTGCAACTTTCATATGTTGAAATATTTTTGAAATTCCTTACGGTTTTAAGTTAATTTTGAAAATCGTGCGGCGGACGACGAGTGGCTGCGGCCGTTTTTGGCGAAATTTTTGCAAACCGCTGGCCGGAATGATTCAAACAATACGCCATTGGAAAGATATCGATGATACACAACTTTATCATGTTGAACACTCTCTCTAATTCTTTACGGTTTAAGAGCAGTTTTAGATTTACCGAAATGGAGACACTGTTTTTCGCGACACCCAAATCGACGTGGGTACTTCATCCGACTGAAAACCGCACTGCAACGGACGAAAAACTGCACTGCATCACACGGGTAAGAGAACTGCATGGTTTATTTTTTGTGGGACGTAAATTTTTGAAGACGAGGAAGAAAACCGCACTGCTTTTAGAGTGAAAACCGCACTGCATCAGACGGACTAGCGGACTGCATGATTTCTTTTTTGTGGGACATAAATTTTTGAATACAAGTAAAAAAAACGCACAACTTTTAAGCTGAAAATCGCACTGCATCAAACGGGCAAGCGAACTTCATGATTTCTTTTATTTATACATAGATTTTCTCGCATGAGTTTTTGTTGTCTTTTTTCGACTTTTTTTATCAACTTTAGTGAACTTCGACATATATCAAAGTGAACGGCATTGCCTTTTTTCTGTTTCGCAATTTTGTTCGCACTTCCACGTTGTGCGCAAGTGAACAGTGTCACTCACAAAAATGAACCACATCCGGTGACCAAACACACTGCAAGGTGTTCCAGAGGAGCTTTATAGTGGAACCAGGTGAGAAAACAAAGTGAGCTTCAAAACATATATATCTTTTCTTTATTTTTATAGACACACACACACACAACATACACACAAAATCGACACTGTCAGCAATTGAGGACTATCCTGCACAAGGGGCAATGGTGAACTGCATGAGCCAGTTGCGAGAACCTCCCATGCACACCAAGTAAAATGCAGAAAAATGCATGCCACACACATTTGTACTGCAGCGTCGCATGGCCGGAATCGAAACTAGATGCGCATCGTCCTCTCACGTGCTTGCCTACTACACCGACGACCACAACCGAGCTGCAATGGGAGACACCCTGCACTGCTCGACGTCAGGTGGAGAACACCCCACACCTGCACACCCCGACTGAAATGCAAGCTCCATGATCTGTGGAATCCCGGAATTAACCGCAGTGCACACCCATTGCCAGTAGTCTGCACGCCACCGTGCAATTCTTGTCGGAGGCCACGCGTGGAAGAAGTAAAATCACGGGAGAAGAAGAAGTAGGGGCAGAGGGGGGCTACCCACGCATGCTGGGGCCGCGATAGGTGCGGGGGCCACCAGAGTTCTTCTTGATGTTCGTGCGCTGGAGCCCGTCCACCGCTGATCCCAGTGGTCTTCTTCCCCACGCTACCTGGCGGATGTGGCAGCGGGGCATCGTGGGAGGCTGCCGCAGCCTGCCTCCGCTAGGGGGGCGTCACGAAGGGTCGTCGCAGCCTGGATCGGACGCCAGGATGTCGTGGGGGGCCGTCGCAGCCTGGATCTAGCGCCAGGATGTCGTGGGGGCCGGCCGCAGCCTGGATCCGGTGCCGGGAAGTGATGGAGGTCGGCCGCAGCCTGGATCCGGTGCCGGGATGTCGTGGGGGTCGGCCGCAACCTAGATCCGGCCCAGGATCGTGCTAGGAGGTTGTGTAGCGGCGGCGCTGGGGAGTGGGAGGTGCAGCAGCAGTGGTGGCCTAGTGGTCAGGATCCGGCCATGCGGGAGAGTGGGAGGGGCTGGATGGTGCAGGAGGGAGAGGAGGGGGGCGGCGCGGTGGTGGTTGGGATCGAGAGCTTCGACCGCTTGGTGGCTCAGGCGGGTCGTGGCTGGGCACGTCACTGCGGGTGGTTTCTGGGCAGAGTGAGAGAGAGCATCAGGGTAGGTGGGGTGGGTGGCGTGTAGGGGAGGGAGTTGGACCGGGTGGGGTGTTTTTTTTTTCAGTTTTCATGGATGCTTGGCTTCCGGGTGTTATCAGAATAAGCTGCGGTATTATCATAATAAGACTCTTAAGGGTGTTATCATAATAGACCCACCCTATATATATATATATATATATATGTACTGACTAGATGCATCAGTTGTTTTGTGACACTTCTGTCTTATTTTAGCCCTCCGGATCGAGCCAAACTTCGGTAAGGAGATGAGGCCCGAAGAAAAGGTTGGGCCGGGATGAAAGGTTCAACCGATTGCTCCCAAGTGGACAAAGGACACATTTGTACATCAGTGCGGAGTTGTTGTTAGGGACAGCGTCTGGATCAACATCCAAGAATGAAATAAGAAGGACCATGAAGTTTCTTATGTCCAAGATAGACTGAAAGATGATCTTTGGAACTCATTGATGACAAATTTCAGCCTACCGCTAGAGGAGGATCCGGATAACCCAGTTATACAACGAAAGGTCAAGGCGTTTGCTCTTAAGAAGATGGCAGAACTATTCAAGAACTGGAAGAAAGATTGGAAGAAAAAGTTTGTCAAAAAAGATGAGACTCCAGAATTCACCGGTCAATATGAGAAGATAAGAGATCACTCGCTCGCATTTGTGGCCTACAAGAAAATGGAGAAGGCTAAGCAAAGGTCACTGACAAACAAGCAAAATGCTGCAAAGAAGTAGTATCACCATGTTATGGGGTCAGGTGGCTATAGCAAAGCCCGACCTACGTGGGACAAAGCTGAGCAAGACCTGCTTGCTAAAGGGGTCCAACCAGCGACATTGCACTGGCTAGATCGGTCAAGGACTTGGTTCTTCGGGGTTGGGGAACTTTGGACCCAGAATCAGGGAAGTGTGTTTGGACGAACGCTCAACTTGCAATACCCATCAAGAAGCATGAGGCAGCAATAAAGGCAACGCGGGAAGGGTGGTTCATTCCCGACAGAGAGAAGGACGAGCTGATAGAGGCCCTTTGGAATCCTGAACATCCTGGACGAACATGAGGCACATCAGGCTCCATTCCATGGGTGCATGGGGTTTCCCGACAGCGGTGGTTGTAGAAGTCGAGAGAGAAAGAAGAAAGAGGAATCAAGCGAAATGCGGAAGATCAATGCAAGATTAGCGAAACTAGAGGAACCTGAGAGCCAGCAAGCTACCGGCCAACCATATTAGCGGCATGAAGATCCTTCATTCGACACTGCCCCCGAAGCTACCCCACCATCTCAGCGGAGAAGCAGCATGGCTTCCATGGAGCTCATTCAGCCTGATATCACGGCTCCTCGCTACCCCGTGGATAGTATCACGGAGAATGAACATTGTGTGCTAATGGCAAAATGCCATAACCTGACCTTGAAGGTGGGGGTCAACTCTGCCTTACCTTCTAAAGCTGAGGGAACTTTCCACTGCCGTTCGATTCCACATGGCCTTGCTATTGTTGGGGTGGATGAAATAATGGAGGGATTTGAGGGGCTGGAGCTTGAGTACCCTATAGGCGAAGGGGAGATTCTTCTGGAAAATGCCTTAAGGAGTACCTGTCTATGAAGAAAGGAGAACATCAAGCTTCCAAACTCGACGCCGCCTCAGCGAACTCAGCCAGAGGAGGCCCCTCAGCAGGCTCCTCACAGTCCAGCTCAACTGTATCAGTTTCCTAAGTCGTCTCTGACACGTGAGTTGTCTCCGCCGCCTCAACCGTCGTCTCCGGCGGAGGAGGCCCCTCAGTGGAGTCCTCTTCTGCCTCAGCTGTCTACGGCGCGTCAGTGGACTCCGCCTCCTCTGCGCGTTAGCGGACTCTGCCGCCTCAGCAATGGCTGAAGAGAGTCGTTGCCGCTTCGGCGGCTAGCAGTACAACAGGCGGGATGAAATTCAAATTTAGTCCAAGCCTCAGGGATCCTCCAAAGTTACCATATGAGAGGACTGACAAGGAAAACAAGGACATCATGGCTGCCGAAGTGCAGGCATATTTTGAACGGAAACGTCCACCTCCGAAGGAAACAATAGATTCGATGAAAGCGAAGCGCACTCTGGATGCCCTTAAGCGACCACCACTGCCTCTGCCGCAATCACACTATGATCACTGTATCGGAAAGACAACTACTAGCTGATGCGGAGCATCCCACGATCATCCCCATGGACCTACCTACATCTCCCATGGCACCACTTGGACCAATGACAAGAGCTCGAGCAAAGGCTATTGAAAATAAGGTGAACTCGCTCCTCCCCAAACTACCACTTTCTTCATATGAGAGATGACTACTACCTCAAGAGGAGACCCTATGTTTGATCAGGTACTTGGAGGAAGGCAATGGAGCAGATGCACCCAACGGACAAGACAACGAGAACACCAAGTGCGAGGACCTAGAGGAAGAGCTACCAAGAAGCTATAGCCCTCGGACGACCGACACCTGTCGGACGTCCGACGCCTGGAGGCACCAGCCGGTTAGCCAAGTCCCAGCCTGCGCACGCTCTAGCGGCCGGACGACCGATCGCAACCGGACGTCTGACACCTGCCAGTGCCCGAACAACCGAGCCCCACCGAATGACCGGCTCCACCATCACAGAACCAAAATGTTGGAAGTATGGAGATCATCGGACGGCCGACGCACCGGACGTTCGACCCCGACCGGAAGTCCGAGCCTCCTGATTAGAGCTGAAACGTCGGAAATCCGACACTTACCGGACATCCGAGCGTCCGCGAGACACTGGACGACCGGTAACTATCGTACGTCGGACGCCTGTGTGTTGACAGCATGTTGGGACGAAGCCCATGTACCCTTTCATGACCCTAGGCTATATATACCCCACCTCCTCCCTCTTATTAGGGTTAGCAATGTGATAGCTCATTTGAGAGATAAAGCTTTGCTCGTCCACTTGATTACTTCTCCGTCGGAGTTCACGACCTCTACGGAGAAGATCCCCCAAGTGGATTCAAGACCCCTCACAGGAAGACCCCCTCATGACCTCCTCACGGAGAAGAACTACCGCCTCTTGTACCGTCCTTTGTTGCGTTTGGATCTTGTATCACTCTTTATGTTCATGGATCTTGGCAAGAGGTGAACCACCCATCACTACTTGGGCGCAAATGAAGGATGTCATGAGAGCGTGCTTTGTGCCAACCTACTACAACCGCGACCTCTTCAAAAAGTTACAACTCCTCAAGCAAGGAACAAAGAGCGTTGAAGAGTACTACAAGGAAATGGAGATTGCCATGATATGAGCCAATGCCACGGAAGATGATGAGCAAACTATGGCACGCTTCTTGAATGGACTCAACCACCGTATCAAGAAGATTGACGACTTCCAACCTTAATCCAACCTCATCGAGCTAGTGCATCAAGCCACAAAAGGCGGAGCGACAAGTGCATGATGACTTCAAGTATGCCAAGTACTCTTCCAAGACATGTGGCTCATACAATCAAGATTCAATGACTACAACACCTTCTACCTCAACCAAACCTTCTACGAGCAACAACGACAAGTCAGGTTACAAGAAAACTTTGACAACCTCAAGTTTTCCTCCAACTACAAGCAACTTCAAGCCGAGAGCTTCACCACCTACAACTGCATCGGATGAGAGCATCAAGACAAGTTCTATCATGTGCTCCACATGCGGCGACTGAGGACACAAGTCCTTCGAGTGTACCAACAAGCATACCATGATCCTTAATGACAATGGCACCTATGACTCCATGAGTGAAGAGGAAATGGAAGCCCTTAAGCAAGTGGCCATGTACCGGTGCGTGAATGAGGATGAAGATGATCATGTCTTTTGTGACGAAGATTCTAGCCCTGCTATCGTTGTCTCCAAATTCTTGACACTTCAACATCATCAAGACGAAGACCAAAGATGCCATATCTTCCACACCAAGGCGGGCATCAATGGAAGGTCCATGAAGATCATCATCAAGGGAGGAAGTTGCCATAACTTGGTGAGTGAAGAACTATGTTCCAAGCTCCAATTGGTCAAGATGAAGAACCCCGCCCCTACAAGGTCCAATGGCTAAGCGACTCCAACACTATTCAAGTGGAACATAAGGTGCAAGTTTCCTTCAAGATAGGAGCATACGAAAACACTTTGGAGTGTGATGTCATTCTAATGTCCGTTTGCCATCTCCTTCTTGGACGACCATGGCAATTCGACCGAGGCGTCATCCACAAAGGGCGTACCAATCACTATAGCTTCAAGATGAAGGGAAAGGAGTACGTGTTATGACCTATGTCACCAAGTCAAGTGACCATCGACAAGCAAGCCACCCATCCTAGAGAGAATAGTGAGAGAGTGAGCCACCCGAAAGGGAGTGAGAGCCACAAGCCAAAAATGAGTGCCTCCATGATGAGCGACAAGAAAAACCTAGTGCTATTTGCTACCAAAAGTGAGGTGGGAGAAGTTTTTGTGAGAACCCATAAAGTGTTATGCATTATGTCCTTTTGTGCAAGGATGAGGCAACAAAAACTAACAAATCTCACAACCTACCTTTAGTGTTGTCTTCTATATTGCAGGAATTCCAAGATGTATTCCCGATGAGCTACCTCCGGGTCTACCTCCTCTTCGAGGCATCGAACACCGCATCGACCTCATCCCCAGAGCACCCCTTCCTAGCAAGGCAACATACCGCATCAATCCCAAAGAAACCAAAGCGATCCAACAGCAAGTACAACAACTCATCGACAATGGCCATGTACGAGAAAGCCTGAGCCCATGTGTCGTCCCGGTAATCCTTGTTCCCAAGAAAGATGGTACATATCGCATGTGTTCCGATTGTCGTCCTCTCAATGCTATCACTGTTCATTATCGCTACCCCATCCCACGCCTTGATGATATGTTAGATGAGCTTAGTAGAGCCACCATTTTCTCTAAGATTGATCTTAAGAGTGGCTATTACCAATTCACATACAAGAGGGTGACGAATGGAAAACCGCTTTCAAAACAAAGTTTGGCTTGTATGGATGGTTGGTCATGCCAATGGGCTTATCCGAAGCACCCCACACCTTTATGCATGTGATGCATTTTGTTCTCCACCCCTACATCGGCGTATTTGTTGTGGTCTACTTTGACGGTATTCTTGTATTTAGCAAATCTCTCAAAGATCATGTCACCCATCTTAGAATCATTTTGCAAACTCTTAGAACAGAGCGCCTTTATGATAATATGGATAAATGCCTTTTTTGGTGTTGATAAGCTTGTTTTCTTGGGTTTCATTGTGTCTTCTAAGAGTGTTCGTGTAGATGAATCCAAGATCAATGCTATTAAAACTTGGCCCCAACCAACCAACTTGCAACCAGCACTACTGCAGGATGCTGCTAACGCGACACTATGATAAGAGACCCTTTGACGAAACTGTGTGTGATGCATTAATCACAAATGGTGATGTAAAATAACCGTCAAAAAACATGCAAAATGTTTGCAATGAAGATACATCAAACACGGTTCATATTCTAGTTCCGTGTACGATGCGGGGCATACAGTTCAGTTCAATTAACTGATGTCGATGACGCGGAACAAAAGAAACAAGTAGGCAGATGAAGGCGTGTGCGATATACGGCATACAGTTCACTCGGATAAACTGTTTGTGATGAGGCGGAACAATAGAAACGGGCGGCCAGATGAAGGTATGTGCGATATACGGCATACAGTTCACTCGGATGAACTGTTTGCGTTGAGCCAAGAGAACAGAAACGGTTCAACTTAACAAGATGTGTGTGATACGCGACAAACATGTCTGTAATTGGAAACGTGTGGGAAGACTGGTGACAACACACATAATTCCTGTTAATAAGCCGTGTGTGTTGTGAGCAAATGATTGCTGGTATACAATTGTGAGTGATTGATGAAAACATCACCGAGGGGTTCCATTGTTTAGTCCGTGTGCGATGTGATTTTCTTTGTCCGCACAACATCTACGCTCTTTCTACAGATCATCAACATATATACTTAAAAAGACAACATTGCATAACCAAATTAAGCATACAATTACAGAAGTGACTACACACATAACATTTCCACACACGAAAGTAAGCAATTACATGCATACCAAACTAGGAGAAATGAGGATCTAATCATCTACTTCTTGTTGCGATGACACTTGCCATTGCTCTGCTTCCGGTTGGATCCCTGGCCGTTTAGGGGAAGGAGGCACTTCCTCAGGTCAACGATCCGCCTATACATGTCGTAGCTCGTGTATGCTCCTTGGCCACATACACGATGTGAGCTTTGTCGAGTTTCTCCATCTAGGCCGAGTGCCATGCACGCTTGTCCTTGTTGCAGGAATCCTTCATGTCTCTATAGTAGGGGTCAATGATGGCCTCGGCGAGGTGAATCAGTGAGTCCTTCTCATGCTCCTTGCTTCCCCAGATCTTGTATTGGCCCTGGATGTCGACAAGATTCTGGCAGGCGATGCCCGAATTCTTGAGCACCTTTACATCGTTGGTGATGTCCACCGTAGAGAACATGTAGTGGGGGTTGTTGACAAACCTGGCAAAATGCTTGCAAGGCCTTGTGGCCCGGCAGTAGTGGTAGACGACGACGTGGTTGCGCACGCATATCTGGTTGACGGCGACCTTGGGATGAGACCCGGCACGAGCGCGGGTGTGCTCGAGGTCGAACCTGACCACCTTGTACTTCCCCTCGGCAAGAAGCAACTCCATGATGTGGATGGAGTGCTCCACCTAGACCGGGTTGTTGGTGTACACCACCGAGAGCTCCATGAACCTTTTGTGGGTGTCCACCACGGCATGCATGGTGAACTGCTGCTCGTCGTCGGCAGCCACTCGGAGCGCCATTGGAGCCATGCATGATACCCTCTAAGAGTTTGTTGTGGGGGTGTGTGCTTCTTGCAATGGTGGGGTGCGATCAAAGGGTTGAAGAGATACAAGGGTTAAATAGCCACTGTAATAAATGGGGGCCGGCCGACCTGTAATCGTCATGTCTTGTCACGTCGTTCATAGCGGAGGATTCCAGTGCACGCTTGACAACACTGTGAAGGAAATATGCCCTAGACGCAATAATAAAGTTGTTATTTTATATTTCCTTATTTCATGACAAATTTTTATTATTGATGCTAGAATTGTATTAATCGGAAACTCGATACATGTGTGGATACATAGACAAAACACTGTGTCCCTAGTAAGCCTCCACTAGACTAGCTTGTTAATCAAAGATGGTTAAGTTTCCTAACCATAGACATGTGTTGTAATTTGATGAACGGGATCACATCATTATGAGAATGATGTGATGGACAAGACCCGTCCGTTAGCATAGCATATTGATCGTTAAGTTTTATTGCTATTGCTTTCTTCATGTCAAATACATATTCCTTCGACTATGAGATTATGCAACTACCGGATACCGAAGGAATGCCTTATGTGCTATCAAACGTCACAACATAACTGGGTGATTATAAAGATGATCTAAAGGTATCTCCGAAGGTGTTTTTTGGGTTGGCATAGATCAAGATTAGGATTTGTCACTCCGACTATCGGAGAGGTATCTCTGGGCCCTCTCGGTAATGCACATCACAAGAAGCCTTGCAAGTAAAGTGACTAATGAGTTAGTTGCATGATGATGCATTACGAAACAAGTAAAGAGACTTGCCGGTAACGAGATTGAACTAGGTATGAAGATACCGACGATCGAGTCTCAAGCAAGTAACATACCAATGGACATAGGGAATAACGTATGTTGTCATAATAGTTCGACCGATAAAGATATTCGTAGAATATGTGGGAGCCAATATGAGCATCCAGGTTCCGGTATTAGTTATTTACCGGAGGTGTCTCGATTATGTCTACATAGTTCTCGAACCCGTAGGGTCCACACGCTTAACGTTCGATGACGATTTTGTATTATATGAGTTATGTGATTTGGTGACCGAATGTTGTTCGGAGTCTCGGATGAGATCACAGACATTACGAGGAGTCTCGAAATGGCTGAGAGGTAAAGATTTATATATTAGATGATAGTATTTGGACACCAGAAGTGTTCCGGAAAGTATCGGGTACATATCGGAGTACCGGGGGGGGGGGGGGTTACCGGAACCCCCCGGGGGAAGATATGGGCCATACGGGCCATAGGAGGGAGGCACACCAGCCCACAAGGGGTGGCGCATCCCCCACCAGGGAAGGAGGCCGAATTGTACTAGGGGAGGGGGCAGCCCCCCTTTCCTTCTCCCCCCTCTCTCTTTCCCCCTTTCCCCCTCCCGTAAAAGGAAGGGGGGGGCGAATCCTACTAGGATCCCAAGTAGGATTCCTCCTACTTGGGTGGGCCTAGGGACGGCCTCCTCCCCCTCCCTCCATTATATACGTGGTGAGGGGGCACCTACAACACACATCAATTGTTCCAAGCCGTGTGCGGCGCCCCCCGTCCATAGTTTACGCCTCCGGTCATATTCTCGCGGTGCTTAGGCGAAGCCCTGCGCGGATCACATCACCATCACCATCACCATGCCATCGTGCTGACGGAACTCATCTACTTCCTCGACCCTCTGCTGGATCAAGATCTTAAGGGACGTCATCACGCTGAACGTGTGCAGAACTCGGAGGTGCCGTACGTTCGGTACTAGATCGGTCAGAATGAGAAGACGTTCGACTACTTCAGTGTTAAGCAAATGCTTCCGCTTTCGGTCTACGAGGGTACATGGACACACTCCCCCCTCTCATTGCTATGCATCTCCTAGATAGATCTTGCATGAGCATAGTTTTTTTTTGAAATTGCATGCTACGTTTCCCTACAGTGGCATCCGAGCCAGGTCTATGCGTAGATGATATGCACGAGTAGAACACAAAGAGTTGTGGGCGGTGATCATCATACTGCTTACCACCAATTTCTTATTTTTATTCGGCGGTATTGTTGGATGAAGCAGACTAGACTGACCTTACATGACTGCATTCATGAGACTGGTTCCACCTACAAACATGCAACTAGTTTTGCATAAAGGTGGCTGGCGGGTGTCTGTTTCTCCAACTTTAGTTGAATCGAATTTGACTGCGGCCGGTCCTTGTTGAAGGTTAAAACAGAAAACTTGATAAATCACCATTGTTGTTTTGTGTCGTAGGTAAGAAAGGTTCTTGCTAGAAGCCTGTAGCAGCCACGTAAAACTTGCAACAACAAAGTAGAGGACATCTAACTTGTTTTTGCAGGGCATGTTGTGATGTGATATGGTCAAGACATGATGTGATATACGTTGTTGTATGAGATGATCAAGTTTTGTAAGAAGTTATCGGCAACTGGCAGGAGCCTTATGGTTGTCGCTTTATTGTATGAAATGCAAATGCCATGTAATTGCTTTACTTTATCACTAAGCGGTAGAAATAGTCGTAGAAGCAATAGTTGGCGAGACGACCACGAAGCTGCAATGGAGATCAAGGTGTCGAGCCGGTGAAGATGGAGATCATGATGTTGCTTTGGAGATGGAGATCAAAAGCACAAGATGATGATGGCCATATCATGTCACATATTTTGATTGCATGTGATGTTTATCTTTATGCATCTTATTTTGCTTAGTACGGCGGTAGCATTATGAGATGACCCCTTAACTAAATTTAAAGGTATAAGTGTTCTCCCCGAGTATGCACCATTGCGAAAGTTCTTCGTGCGGAGACACCATGTGATGATCGGGTGTGATAGGCTCTACATTCACATACAACGGGTGCAAGCCAGTTTTGCACATGCGAAATACTCGGATTAAACTTGACGAGCCTAGCATGTACAGACATGGCCTCGGAACACTAGATACCGAAAGGTCGAATGTGAATCATATAGTGGATATGATCAACATAGAGATGTTCACCATTGATGACTACTCCATCTCACGTGATGATCGGACATGGTTTAGTTGATTTGGATCACCTATCATTTATATGACTTGAGGGATGTCTATCTAAGTGGGAGTTCTTAAGTAATATGATTAATTAAACTTAATTTATCATGAACTTAGTCCTGATAGTTTTTGCATATCTATGTTGTAGATCAATGGTCCGTGTTACTGTTCCCTTGAATTTTAATGCATTCCTAGAGAAAGCTAAGTTGAAAGATGATGGTAGCAACTACACGGACTGGGTCCGTAACTTGAGGATTATCCTCATTGCTGTACAGAAGAATTATGTCCTTGATGCACCACTAGGTGAAAGGCCTGCTGCAAGAGTAGAAGCTGACATTATGAACATCTGGCAAGCTCGATCTGATGACTACTCGTTAGTTCAGTGTGCCATGCTTTACGGCTTAGAATCGGGACTTCAAAGATGTTTTGAACGTCATGGACCATATGAGATGGTCCATGAGTTGAAGTTAATATTTCAATCAAAATCCCGGGTTGAGAGATATGAAGTCTCCAACAAGTTCTATAGCTGCAAGATGGAGGAGAACAGTTCTATCAGTGAACACATACTCATAATGTCTGGGTATCATAATCACTTGACTCAGCTGGGAGTTAATCTTCCAGATGATTGTGTCATTGACAGAGTTCTTCAATCACTGCCACCAAGCTATAAAGGCTTCCTGATGAACTACAATATGCAAGGGATGGAGAAGACTATTCCCGAGCTCTTCGCAATGCTAAAGGCTACGGAGGTAGAAATCAAGAAGGAACATCAAGTGTTGATGGTTAACAAGACCACTAGTTTCAAGAAAAAGGGCAAGGGAAAGAACGAGAACTTCAAGAAGAATGGCAAGCAAGTTGTCACTCCCAGGAAGAAACCCAAAGCTGGACCCAAGCTTGAAACTGGGTGCTTCTATTGCAAAGGGACTGGTCACTGGAAGTGGAACTACCCCAAGTATTTGGCGGATAAGAAGGATGGCAAAATGAACAAAGGTATATTTGATATACATGTTATTGATGTGTACCTTACTAATTCTCGTACTAGTGCCTGATGATTTGATATCGGTTCGGTTGCTCATATTTGTAACTCAAAACATGGGCTACAGATTAAATGAAGATTGGCTAAGGAAGAGGTGATGATGCGCGTCGGAAATGGTTCCAAGGTTGATGTGATCACCGTCGGCACGCTACCTCTACATATACCTTCGGGATTAGTTTTAGACCTGAATAACTATTATTTGGTGCCAACGCTGAGCATGAACATTATATTTGGATCTTGTTTAGTGTGAGACAGGTATTCATTTAAATCAGAGAATAATGATTGTTCTATTTATATGAGTAATATCTTTTATGGTCGTGGACCCTTGAAGAGTGGTCTATTTCTGTTAAATCTCAATTGTGGTGATAAACACATTCACAATATTGATGCCAAAAGATGCAAAGTTGATAATGATAGTGCAACATATTTGTGGCACTGTCGTTTAGGTCATATCAATGTAAAGCGCATGAAGAAACTCCATACGAATGGACTTTTGGAATCACTTGATTATCAATCATTTGATACTTGCGAACCGTGCCTCATGGGCAAGATGACTAAAACTCCATTCTCCGGAACAATCGAACGAGCTAAAGACTTATTGGAAATAATACATACCGATGTATGTGGTCTGATGAGTGTTGAGGCTCGTGGCGGGTATCGTTACTTTCTGACCTTCACAGATGATTTGAGCAGATATGGGTATATCTACTTAATGAAACACAAGTCTGAAACATTTGAAAAGTTCAAAGAATTTAAGAGTGAAGTGGAGAATCATCATAACAAGAAAATAAAGTTTCTATGATCTGATCGTGGAGGTGAATATTTGAGTTATGAGTTTGGCCTTCATTTAAAACAATGTGAAATAGTTTCACAACTCACGCCACCTGGAACACCGCAGCGTGATGGTGTGTCTGAACATCGTAACTGTACTTTATTAGATATGGTGCGATTTATGACGTCTCTTACTGATTTACAACTATCATTTTGGGGTTATGCATTAGAGACAACTGCATTCACGTTAAATAGGGCACCATCAAAATCCGTTGAGATGACACCGTATGAACTGTGGTTTGGCAATAAACCTAAGCTGCCATTTCTTAAAGTTTGGGGATGCGATGCTTATGTCAAAGGGCTTCAGCCTGATAAGCTCGAACCCAAATCGGAGAAGTGCGTCTTCATAGGATAGTCTAAGGAAACAATTGGGTACACCTTCTACCATAGATCCAAAGGCAAGATCTTTGTTGCCAAGAATGGAACCTTTCTAGAGAAGGGTTTTCTCTCGAAAGAAGTGAGTGGGAGGAAAGTAGAACTTGATGAGGTAATTGTACCTTCTCTCAATTTGGAAAGCAGTTCATCCGAGAAATCCGTTCCCGTGATGCCTACACCAACTAGAGAGGATGCTAATGATGATGATCATGAAACTTCAGATCAAGCTACTACCAAACCTTGTAGGTCAAACAGAACACGATCAACAGTAGAGTGGTACGGTAATCCTGTTCTAGAAGTCATGTTACTAGACCATGGCGAACCTACGAACTATGAAGAAGCTATGATGAGCCCAGATTCCGATAAATGGCTTGAGGCCATGAAATCTGAGATAGGATCCATGTATGAGAACAAAGTGTGGACTTTGGTTGATTTGTCTGATCGCCGGCAACCCATAGAGAATAAATGGATCTTCAAGAAGAACACTGACACTGATTGCAATGTTACTGTCTACAAAGCTTGACTTGTCGCAAACGGTTTTTTGACAAGTTCAAGGGGTTGACTATGGTGAGACTTCCTCAACCGTAGCGATGCTTAAGTCCGTCCGAATCATGTTAACAATAGCCACATTTTATGAAATCTGGCAAATGGATGTCAAAACTGCATTCCTTAAATGGATATTTCTTAAAGAAGAGTTGTATATGTAACATCCCATATTTTCAATTTGGAATGTTATACATAGGTCATCATATGCATATCATATTTTAATTGCAGTTTGGTTGATCCTAGAAATTCTAAGCAACTCAAGGACCCGTGGAGAGAGTTGGGGATTTCATTTATTTTCATATTTGAATTTTCTCAAATCTGAAAAGAGGATCATTTTGGTTTTAATTATTTTTCCTCTCCAAAAATATTTCCAATATAAAATAAAAAGAGAGGGGACAAAATGACTTCTCCAAAATAAAAGAAATATTGGAGGAAAAATGTAAAAATAAAATAATTTTTTATTTGGTTTTTTATTGCTATTTTATTTGAATTAGAAAAATTATGCATGTTTTCAAAATTGCATTTTTAGGCCAGAAAAATGTTCACTTTGTTCTGAATATTTCAGTTAGATGGTGAAAATTATTTTTGGCATTTTTAGATTTTTTATATATTTTATTTAGGATTTTTTTTCTTTCGGCGAAATTAAAAAAACAGACCGAGCTGGGCCGAAACCCAGCTGGCCCATCTCCCGCCGCCGGCTCCCGTCATCGTGCTCGCGACGAACTCGGGGAGTCCGACCCCGAGCCGCCGGCGCCGCCCCATCATGCACGCCACACCCCCCGGGCCTTTAAAGCCCGAGGCGCCGCCGCCCTCGACCCCCACATCGCCACCCCGCCTCGCCCGCAGCAAGCAGTAGCATTGCCGCAGCCGCCGCCGCCTGCGCCGCCCCAACGCCGCAGCACCGTGCCGCCCGCGCTGCACGCTGCTGCCTCGCCGTGCCGCCGCCTCGCCGGGCCGCCGTCGCCCACGCCGCCGCCTTGCCGGATCAAGCCGCCGGATCTCGCCGTCCCGTTTTTTTGGTTTTAGGTAAAAGCCGCCGGTTTTCTTAAAAACCCTAGGTTTTTTTATTTAGATCGGTTTGGTTTTTCTTCGGTTTAGATATTTAGCGGATGTTTGTCCGTTCGTTCGTTTTAACGAACGTTGTTCGTCGGTTAGGCTCAGACAGCAAACGTTTGTTCGTTAGTCTATTCGTCATGTTTTATTTTCCACGGTTTATCTGCGATTATTTTCGATCACGATTTCTGCCCTGATCTTTGTTCTAGTATAACTTTTTGCTCGTTTATCCAAATTAGATGAAACCAACGCCTAAATCTTCTTCTCGAAGCCCTCTTTCTGTTTAACCAACTTGAACATGATTTTGGTACTGTAAAATTTGACCTTAGTCCAGATTAGTAAACGAATCTTCTTTCGCTCGTATCTTGAGTTTCGTTGCTCCGTTTGAGTTGTTTCTTTTTGCAAAGCGTAGCTCTTTAGTTGCACTTTCTGTTTGGATCTTCTTATTTGAGTTTTACCCGTGCTTCTTTGTTTGAGTGTTTATGTATATTATTGTTTGTTTGCTATAGGATTCCCGCAGTGCGAAGCGTGCTACTACGAGTCTCTAGGTTTTGCAGATCGTCAGCAAGGCAAGTAACACTTTGATCATATCCCTTTATTACCCAGATTTATGCATTAGTTTCAATCCTCAAATATTGCATGGTTAGGATCCGATTAACATGTGAGTTTGGGAAGTAGATGATGAGGTAGAACCTATTGCCATTTTATTATCAAACCTTTGTGAGTTACTTCTACGTTATGATCAGGATTGCTATGCTATGCTCGTAGACGTGGATTGGGTGAGTGTATCCATGGCAGATGTGAGAATTGTTAATTAATGGTTAACTTAAGGTGGCTACTTAAATACACATCTGGGTGGATTGGTTGCGGGCACCTGGAGAATCTAATGTTGTCCTAGGATATCCCGGAGTATCCGTGTGATCATCCTACGGTTCGCCACCCAGGCTCAAAGGGATCATAAGATTATTCATGCTAGAAACTTCTGTGTGCAGCCACAAGCTATTATGGGCTCTAGCATAGTTGAGTAGGTTGCATGACCTCCTTCAGTGGTGGGCTAGCAGATGTAGGGGAAAGTAGGTGTATTACACCTACTTTCTCAAACATCATGTAGTGCGAGAAATCTAACGAAGGAGATCGAGTCTTGTGGGGAAAAGTGTGCAAACCTCTGCCGAGTGTACAAACTAATCATGGTTAGCCATGTCCCCGGTTATAGACATCTTGAGTATCTGGTTCTTGGATTATCATGTTGATCTCATCACTCTAAATTAATTTGTTGGGTTAATTGATATATGTTTAATTGGGATTGAGTTGGAGGAGCCTTCTCAATGTTTAACAACCACCATGATACTTAAATAAAATTTATTCCTTTGCTGTAGGGAAAAATTGGTTTTATGCTAAACTTTAACCATAGAGCTCTCCACCAGCCATATATGCATATAGTGATAGCATTTATTTTGTTCATTGCTCTTTTGTGTTACATTGCCAGCATATTCCATGTGCTGACCCATTTCGGGCTGCAACATATCATGTTGCAGACTTTTCAGACGACGAGTAAGGTGCCATAGGTCATTGTCGTTCACTCAGCTATGCCATTGGAGTTGATGGACTCACTTTATCTTCCAAGCCTTCCGCTGTTATCTTATTTAGATGGCCTTAAGCCATTTTATTGTAATAAGTTCTCTTTTGAGACATTTTGATGTAATAAGTGTGTGATTGAGATTCTGTTATAAATCCTCGAGTACTGTGCGTGTCGGCATTACCGATCCAGGGATGACACTGATGCATAGAGACTTGACCGTTTGAGGTCTGGTCGCTACAAGATGGTATCAGAGCCCACGCTGACTGTAGGACACGACCACTAAGTTAAAAAATAGGTCACTCTTCTCTACTCATTTCTGACTCCTGTCCCTTTTCCACTCTATAGGATGGCAGACTCAAGGAACAAGTTTACACAACTGGATGAAGACACTCCTTTTGGACGAC
The DNA here is from genome assembly GCF_018294505.1 of Triticum aestivum. NCBI lineage: Eukaryota > Viridiplantae > Streptophyta > Magnoliopsida > Poales > Poaceae > Triticum > Triticum aestivum. The sequence goes on from NC_057801.1 coordinate 461,107,876, forward strand.
ACTTGAAGGAAGTTACTAGGTACCCGAACATCGGAATACCAAGCTTCACCGGGACCTACATCGCCACTTTACCAGAAGAGGAGCATTGGATGATTAGAGTTCAAGTTCCAGGAAGGACATTCATGCCAGTTATTGAGCCCATAGTGTTTTCCTTTGATGCACCAACCTGGAGTCTAGGAAAGAGCATGGCAGCCCACATCGCCATGGGACGCATTGGAGAAGTTTATCACAAGGATCTAAAGGACACTATCTACCAGATATGTGGGCACCGAGATGAGCAATGGGAGATGATCAGCACCAGGAGGGACAGGTCCATTGCATCTTTCATCCAGGAGTTAAACCAGCACATTCGTTGCCAGGAGAACCAGATGTGTGCAAGCATGATAGATCTGAAGAAGGCAATAACCAGGATTACGGAGCTAGAGGAGGAACTCAAGTCTACACGCGATGGATATGAGGAGGAAATGACGATACTAGTGGAGAAGAATGATGACCTGACGAGGAAGCTAGAAGTATTCATGGGAGACCCCGCGCCAGGAGGAGATGACGACAATTCCAAGGACATTCGTTCAGAGGACTACATCATCATCGACAACACCGATTCTGACCCCGATGATAGCGATGATGACTACATTGATGAAGCTGGAGCAGATATCATGGAGTCTTCCACCGATCAAAACTTCTAGTCGACCACCATATCAGTAGTAGTATTCTCCCATGTATATAGAATAGTCCGAGCACTTTTGTAACGGTAGTTAAATCGATTGTATGCCCTTGTTTGAATTGATTGGTGTGATATGATTGTGTTTGTCTCATGAACGTATGGGTAGTGTTTTCCCTTTAGACCTCATTCTATTCTGTTTTCTCATCTTTTCTAAACCCATCAGATGCCTCCGAGACGTGACAATGGATTTGCTTTCCCACCAGAGCTCACTCAGTTGATCCAGCAGTAGAATACCTTGATGCAGCTACTAGTTCAGAATCAGAACCAAGGCAACAACAACAACGACAACAACCCTCCACCACCACCACCTATTGAACACTTAGCCCATTTTTTAAGGCCGAATCCGCCGGTGTTCTCTAGTAGCACTGAGCCGATTGTTGCAGATGATTGGCTCCGCAAGATTGAAAGGGAGCTAACCACTACAGGATGCTCAGATGCAGAGAGAGTGCGTTTTGCCGCACATCAGCTTGATGGACCCGCAGCATCATGGTGGGAGAATTTCATAGCCACTTACCCCATTGACACTGTTACATGGGATCAGTTTCAGCAGGCTTTCCACACTGCCCATGTCTCAGCAGGAGCTATGAACATGAAGAAGCGCGAGTTTCACAACTTGCGCCAAGGAGGACGCACAGTGGGCCAGTAGGTGGATGAGTTTAGTAAGTTAGCACGTTATGCCCCTGATGACGTAGCAACTGATGCTGCTAAGCAGGAGAAGTTTTTGGAAGGACTGAATGATGAGCTGAGCATGTAGTTGATGGTGGAAACATTCAACAACTACCAAGAGTTGGTAGATATAGCTCTTATGATTGAAGGGTAGCAGCAGCAGATAGAGATCCGCAAGAGGAAGTATGGACAAGGGAAGTAATTCAGGAGCTCAGCAGAGACCTCGTTTTACCCCGAACTTGGGAGGACACATTGACCATAACCATGGAGCCCATAACTCCAATGGAGGAAGTTCGCATAACCATAGTGGCCCCAAGAATGGGAATGGGAATGGGAATGGAAGAAGCAGCAGCCAGAACTGTTCCAACCCAGCGACGCCCACCAAGAAGGATCTAAGTCACATTACTTATTTCAAGTGCGGGAAGAATCTACATTACGCCACCGAGTGTTCTGAAGCAAAGAATGGAAATGACAATGGAAGCTCTGGGAAGAAGTCCAATCCTGTCAAGAGGGGACAAGTGAACCACGTTAGCATGGAGGAGGTTGAAGAGCAGCCAGATGCAGTTATAGGTAAGTTTTTGGTTAAGTCATTTACTGCAATCGTTCTTTTTGATACTGGTGCATCACATTCATACATATCAAGGGGATTTGTGGATAAGTATAAGTTGCCCACCAAAGTTCTTAGGACACCTATGTTAGTAAGCTCGCAGGTGCGGAGCATATGGCAAGCCAAGGATGTTTTCAGATGCCATTGACCATAGGTAGGCATGTTTTCCCCTCAGATCTGATAATTCTAGAGTCACCAGGGTTGGATGTGATTTTGGGTACGGATTGATTATCGATGTATGGAGGAAACATTGATTGCGCCAGTAAGTCAATTATGCTCACCGCCCCAGAAGGAAGAAGGATCAAGTATGTATCACAGCATGTGCCGAAGAGGACTCAAGTAAATTCCTTATTAGGAGTTGTACATGAGGAAGTACCAGTGGTGAAGGATTACCCCGACATATTTCCGGAGGAGTTGCCAAGCATGCCACCGGATAGAGACATTGAGTTTTTGATTGAGCTTTTGCCAGGCACTGGGCCAATATCAAAGAGACCGTATCGGATGCCCACAAAGGATTTGGAGGAAATTAAGAAGCAGATTAAGGAGTTACTGCATAAAGGTTATATTCGACCAAGTTCGTCACCTTGGGGAGCCCCAGTACTTCTAGTGGAGAAGAAGGATGGATCATTAAGGATGGTTGTTGATTATTGTGCGTTGAATGAAGTGACGATCAAGAATAAGTACCCACTGCCAATGATCAATGATTTGTTTGACCAGTTGCAAGGAGCTAAACTTTTCTTTAAGATCGATCTGCGATTAGGATACCACGAGCTGAAGATTCGAGAGCAGGATATACCCAAGACAACTTTTACCACAAGGTACGGGCTATACGAGTATACCGTTATGTCATTTGGTCTGACTAACGCGCCTGCCTATTTCATGAACATGATGAACAAGGTGTTTATGGAGTTTTTGGATAAGTTCGTTGTGGTGTTCGTTGATGATATATTGGTCTACTCAAAGAATGAAGAGGAGCATCAGGAGCATTTGCGTTTGGTTCTTGAGAAGCTTAGGGAACATCAGTTATATGCCAAGTTCAGCAAGTGTGAGTTTTGGTTGAAGGAAGTTGGATTTCTTGGACATGTTATATCCGGAGAAGGAATAGCAGTAGACCCCACCAAGGTTGTTTCTGTGACTAAATGGGTGGCACCCACATCAGTTGAAGAGATCATGAGTTTTCTTGGACTCGCAGGATATTATCGAAGGTTCATTGAGAATTTCTCCAGGATTGCGAAGCCCATGATAGAGTTGCTGAAGAAGGAAACCGAGTTTAAATGGACTGAGGAGTGTGAAGCCAGTTTTCAGGAGTTGAAGAAACATTTGGTTACATCCCCAGTGTTGATTCTTCCAGATGAACGAAAGGATTATCAAGTGTATTGCAATGCTTCTCGTCAAGGACTTGAAGCAGTGCTTATGCAGGAGGGAAGAGTTGTTTCATATGCCTCACGACAGCTTAAACCTCATGAGCAAAATTATGCTCCACACGATTTGGAGTTAGCAGCCGTAGTGCATGCATTGAAGACATGGAGACATTTTTCGTCGGAAACCACTGTGAGGTATGCATGGATCATAAGAGTTTGAAATATATCTTCACGCAGAAGGAGTTGAACCTCAGGCAAAGGAGATGGTTGGAGCTCATTAAGGATTATGATATGAAATTGCACTATCATCCCGGAAAGGCAAATGTAGTAGCAGATGCGTTGAGTCGCAAGAGCTACGTTAATACGCTTTTGACCGGAGGATTACCCAAGGAGTTAGCTGAAGATCTTCGCGAGCTATGTTTGGAAATAGTTCCGAGAGGTTATGTAGCAGCATTGGAAATTCAGTCCACTTTAATGGGTAAGATCAGATAAGCCCAGAAGACTAACAAGGAGATTGCTGAGGTAAAGGAAAGGATGGGCAAAGGAAAGGCTAAAGGATTTTGTGAGGATGAGCATGATACTTTATGGTTTGAGGATCGCGTATATGTGGCTAATGACCCCGAGATCAGGAAGTTGATTCTGCAGCAGGCCCATGATTCACCGTATTTGATTCACCCAGGAAATACTAAGATGTATATGGATTTGAAGGAAAGTTTCTGGTGGACAGGAATGAAGAAGGATATTGCTGAGTATGTAGCAGTATGTGATGTATGTCAGAGAGTTAAGGCAAAGCATCAGGAGCCAGCAGGATTGCTATAGCCATTGCCGATACCCGAATGGAAGTGGGACAAGCTTGGCATGGATTTTATCACTGGATTGCCCAGGACTCGTTCTGGCTATGACTCTATATGGGTTGTAGTCGATCGATTGATGAAAGTAGCTCATTTCATCCCAGTGAAGACCACCTATACGAGTGGTAAGTTGGCGAAGATATACATGACCAGGATCGTATGTCTACATGGAGTTCCGAGGACCATTGTATCAGATAGAAGAACCCAGTTTACCTCAAAGTTCTGGAATCAGTTGCATGAGACTTTGGGTACTAGGCTGGAGTTCAGTACAACCTTTCATCCACAAACAGATGGATAGACCGAGAGAGTCAATCAGATTCTGTAAGACATGTTGAGAGCTTGTCCGCTAGATTATGGATCCAGTTGGGACGACAACTTGCCGTATGCAGAGTTCTCTTATAACAATAGTTATCAAGCCAGTGTGAAGATGGCCCTTTTCGAAGCCTTGTACGGAAGGAGGTGCAGGACACCGTTATTGTGGGATGAATTTGGAGACTGTCGGTTGTTTGGACCAGATTTGATTAAGGAGTCTGAAGACAAGGTTAAGCTGATTCGTGATAGACTCAAGATAGCCCAGTCCAGGCAGAAGAGTTATGCGGATTCAAAATGCAAGGAGACAGTTACGAAGTTGGAGACAGAGTATACCTTCGTGTGTCCCCACTTCGAGGAGTTAAACATTTTAGAGTTAAGGGAAAGTTAGCACCACGTTTTGTGGGACCATACAAAGTTTTGGAACGTATGGGAGAAGTTGCTTACAAGCTGGAATTGCCTGAAGGGTTGTCAGGAGTTCACGATGTGTTTCACGTTTCCCAGTTGAAGAAGTGCCACGCAGAGATGGCCAATATTCCCCTGAGAGATACAATGCCACTGGAAGCGATTCAGCTGGATAGTGATTTGACCTACGAGGAGAAACAAGCGAAGATTCTCGAGTTTGCCAGCCGGGTCACACGCAGCAAGGTTATCAAGTTTTGCAAAGTTTAGTGGAGCCACCATACCGAGGATGAAGCCACCTGGGAACGAGAGGAAGACCTACGGAAAGACCATCCGCACCTATTTTCTAGCCAACCCGAATCTCGAGGGCGAGATTCATCTTAAGGGGTTAGGTTTGTAACATCCCAAATTTTCATTTGGAATGGTATTTATAGGTCATCATATGCATATCATATTTTAATTGGATTTTGGTTGATCCTAGAAGTTCTAAGCAACTCAAGGACCCACAAAGAGAGTTGGGGATTTCATTTATTTTCATATTTGAATTTTCTCAAATTTGAAAAGAGGATCATTTTGGTTTTAATTATTTTTCCTCTCAAAAAATATTTCCAATATAAAATAAAAGAGAGGAGATAAAATGACTTCTCCAAAATAAAAGAAATATTGGAGGAAAAATGTTAAATCAAATAATTATTTTATTTGGTTTTTATTGCTATTTTATTTGAATTAGAAAACTTATGCATGTTTTCAAAATTGCATTTTTAGGCCAGAAAAATGTTCACTTATTCTAAATATTTCATTTAGACGGTGAAAATTGTTTTTGGCATTTTTAGAATTTTTTTATACTTTATTTAGGATTTTTTTTCTTTCGGTAGAATTTTTTTTAAAAAATCGGACTGAGCGGGCCGAAGCCCAACTGGCCCATCTCCCGCTGCCGCCTCCCGTCGTCGTGCTCGCGACGGACTCGGGGAGTCCGACCCTGAGCTGCCGGTGCCGCCGTCGCCCATGCTGCCACCTCGCTGGATCGAGCCGCCGGAGCTCGCCATCCCGGTTTTTTCTTGTTTTTTGGTAAAAGCCGCCAGTTTTCTTTAAAACACTAGGTTCGGTTTTTTTATTTAAATCAGTTTGGTTTTTCTTCGGTTTAGTTATTTAGCGGACGTTCGTCCGTTCGTTCATTTTAACGAACGTTGTTCGTCGGTTAGGCTCAGATAGCGAACATTTGTTTGTTAGTCTGTTCATCCTGTTTTATTTTCCAGGGTTTGTCTGCAATTATTTTTGATCATGATTTCTGCCCTGATCTTTGTTCTAGTATAACATTTTGCTCGTTTATCCAAATTAGATGAAACAAACGCCTAAATCTTCGCCTCGAAGCCCTCTTTTTGTTTAACCAACTTGAACATGATTTCGGTATTGTAAAATTTGACCTTAGTCCAGATTAGTAAACGAATCTTGTTTCGCTCGTATCTTGAGTTTCGTTGCTTTGTTTGAGTTGTTTCTTTTTGCAAAGCGTAGCTCTTTAGTTGCACTTTCTGTTTGGATCTTCTTATTTGACTTCTACCCGTGCTTTTTTGTTTGAGTGCTTATGTATGTTATTGTTTATTTGGGATAGAATTCCCGAAGTGCGAAGCGTGCTACTACGAGTCTCTAGGTTTTGCAGATCGTCAGCAAGGCAAGTAACACTTTGATCATATCCCTTTATTACCCAGTTTTTATGCATTAGTTCCATTCCTCAAACATTGCATGGTTAGGATCTGATTAGCATGTGGGCTTGGGAAGTAGATGATGGGGTAGAACCTATTGCCCTTTTATTATCAAACCTTTGGGAGTTACTTCTACATTATGCTCACGATTACTATGCTATGCTCGTATACATGGATTGGGTGAGTGTATCCATGACAAATGTGAGAATTGTTAATTAATGGTTAACTTAAGGTGGCTACTTAAATACACATCTGGGTGGATTGGTTGCGGGCACCTGGAGAATCCAGTGTTGTCCTAGGATATCCCGGAGTACCCGTGTGATCATCCTACGGTTCGCCACCCAGGCTCAAAGGGACCATAAGCTTATTCATGCGAAAAACTTCCATGTGCAGCCACAAGCTATTATGGGATCTAGCATAGTTGAGTAGGTTGCATGACCTCGTTCAGTGGTGGGCTAGCATATGTAGGGGAAAGTAGGTGTAACTGTCCATCCAGAGTAAAGAGTTAATGTTTCTGAAAGACTGTGTCTCGGTCATCCGTTTCTCAAACATCGTGTAGGCGAGAAATCTAACAGAGGAGATCGAGTCTTGTGGGGAAAAGTGTGCAAACCTCCATAGAGTGTACAAACTAATCATGGTTAGCCATGTCCCCGGTTATGGACATCTTGAGTATCTGGTTCTTGGATTATCATGTTGATCTCATCACTGTAAATTAATTTGTTGGGTTAATTGATATATGTTCAATTGGGATTGAGTTGGAGGAACCTTCTCAATGTTTAACAACCACCATGATAGTTAAATAAAATGTATTCCTTTGTTGTAGGAAAAAATTGGCTTTATGCAAAACTTTAACCATAGAGCTCTCCACCAGCCATATATGCATGTAGTGATAGCATTTATTCTGTTCATTGCTCTTTTGTGTTACATTGCCAGCATATTCCATGTGCTGACCCGTTTCGGGCTGCAACATATCATGTTGCAGACTTTTCAGACGACGAGTAAGGTGCCATAGATCGTTGTCGTTCACTCAGCTATGCCGTTGGAGTTGATGGACTCACTTTATCTTCACAGCCTTCCGCTGTTATCTTATTTAGATGGCCTTAAGCCATATTATTGTAATAAGTTCTCTTTTGAGACATTTCAATGTAATAAGTGTGTGATTGAGACTCTGTTATAAATCCTCAAGTACTGTGCATGTCGGCATTACCGATCCAGGGATGACATTGATGCACAGAGACTTGACCGTTTGAGGTCTGGTCGCTACAGTATATGATGCAACCAGAAGGTTTTGTCAATCCTAAAGGTGCTAACAAAGTGTGCAAGCTCCAACGATCTAACTATGGACTGGTGCAAGCATCTCAGAGTTGGAATATATGCTTTGATGAGGAGATCGAAATATATGGTTTTATACAGACTTTCGTAGAAGCCTGTATTTACAGGAAAGTGAGTGGGAGCTCTATAGCATTTCTAATATTATATGTGGATGACATATTGTTGATTGGAAATGATATAAAACTTCTGGATATCATAAAAGGATACTTGAATAGTATTTTTCAATAAACGACCTTGGAAAAGCTACTTATGTATTGGGAATCAAGATCTATAGAGATAGATCAAGACGCTTAATAGGACTTTCACAAAGCACACACCTTGACAAGATGTTGAAGGAGTTCAAAATGGACCAGTCAAAGGAGTTCTAGCCTATATTATAAAGCGTGAAGTTGAGTAAGACTCAAAGCTCGACCATGACAGAAGATAGAGAAAGAATGAAAGTCATTCCCCATGCCTCAGCCATAGGTTCTATAAAGTATGCCATGCTGTGTACCAGACTTGTTATGTGCCTTGCCATGAGGTTTGGCAAGGGGGTACAATAGTGATCTAGGAGTAGATCACTGGACATCAGTCAAAATTATCCTTAGTTACCTAATAGGACTAAGGAAATGTTTCTCGGTTATGGAGGTGATAAAGAGTTCCTCGTAAAGAGTTACGTCGATGCAAGCTTTGACACTGATCTAGATGACGCTAAGTCTCAATCTAGATACTTATTGAACATAGGAGAAATTAGCTTGAGTAGCTCCATGAAGAGCATCGTAGACATAGAAATTTGCAAAATACATAGGGATCTAAATGTGGCAGACCCGTTGAATAAATTTATCTCACAAGCAAAACATGATCACACCTTAGTACTCTTTGGGTGTTAATCACATAGCAATCCGAACTAGATTATTGACTCTAGTAACCCTTTGGGTGTTGGTCACATGGCGATGTGAACTATGGTGTTAATCACATAAAGGTGTGAACTATTGGTGTTAAATCACATGGCAATGTGAACTAGATTATTAACTCTAGTGCAAGTGGGAGACTGAAGGAAATATGCCCTAGAGGCAATAATAAAGTTGTTATTTTATATTTCGTTATTTCATGATAAATTTTTTTATTCATGGTAGAATTGTTTAACCGAAAACTTGATACATGTGTGGATACATAGACAAAACACTGTGTCCCTAGTAAGCCTCTACTAGACTAGCTTGTTAATCAAAGATGGTTAAGTTTCCTAACCATAGACATGTGTTGTCATTTGATGAACGGGATCACATCATTAGGATAATGATGTGATGGACAAGACCCATCCGTTAGCATAGCATATTGATCGTTAAGTTTTATTGCTATTACTTTCTTCATGTCAAATACATATTCCTTCGACTATGAGATTATGCAACTCCCAGATACTGGAGGAATGCCTCGTGTGCTATCAAACATCACAATCTAATTGGGTGATTATACAGATGCTCTACAGGTATCTCTGAAGGTGTTCGTTGGGTTGGCATAGATCAAGATTAGGATTTGTCACTCTGAGTATCGGAGAGGTATGTGTGGGCCCTCTCAGTAATGCACATCATAAACAGCCTTGCAAGCATAGTGACTAATGAGTTAGTTGCAGGATGATGCATTACGGAGCGAGTAAAGAGACTTGCCGGTAACAAGATTGAACTAGGTATGAACATACCGATGATCGAATCTCGGGCAAGTAATATACCGATGGACAAAGGGAATAACATATGTTGTCATAACGGTTCGACCGATAGAGATCTTCGTAGAATATGTGGGAGCCAATATGAGCATCTAGGTTCCGCTATTGGTTCTTGACCGGAGAGGTGTCTCGGTCATGTCTACATAGTTCTCGAACCCGTAGGGTCCGCACGCTTAACGTGATTATGATTTGTATTATATGAGTTATGTGATTTGGTGACCGAATGTTGTTCGGAGTCCCAGATGAGATCAAGGACATGACGAGGAGTCTAGAAATGGTTGAAGGTAAAGATTGATATATTGGATGATAGTATTCGGACACCGAAAGTGTTCCAAAAAGTATCGGGTATATATCGAAGTACCGAGACGGTTACCGGAACCCTCCGAGGGAAGATATGGGCCATATGGACGATAGGAGGGAGGCACACTAGCCCACAAGGGGTGGAGCGTCCCCTACCAAGGAAGGAGGTCGAATTGGACTAGGGGAGGGGGCGGCGCCCCCTTTCCTTCTCCCCTCTCTCTCTTTCTCCCTATCCCCCTCCGTTAAAAGGAGGGGGGGGGGACAAATCCTACTAGGAGCCCAAGTAGGATTCCTCCTATTTGGGCGCACCTAGGGATGGCCTCCTCCCCCTCCCTCCTTTATATACGTGGGGAGGGGGCGCCTACAACACACATCAATTGTTCCAAGCCGTGTGCGTCGCCCCCTCCACAGTTTACGCCTCGGGTCATATTCTCGTGGTGCTTAGGCGAAGCCCAGCGCGGATCACATCACCGTAACCGTCACCATGCATCATGCTGATGGAACTCATCTACTTCCTTGACCCTCTATTGGATCAAGAGCTCGATGAACGTCATCGTGCTGAACATGTGCAAAACTCAGAGGTGCCGTACGTTCGGTACTAGATCAGTCAACACGAGAAGACGTTCGACTACATCAACCGCATTAAGCAAACGGTTCCGCTTTCGGTGAGGGTACATGGACACACTCTCCCCCTCTCGTTGCTATGCATCTCCTAGATAGATCTTGCGTGAGCGTAGGATTTTTTTTGAAATTGCATGCTACATTTCCCTATACACTGCACCACACACATTTCATTTGACCATGCCTGGGCTCGAAGAGGCCCCCAATGAATCGTCGATGAGCATGTTCCCGCGCTACCGCATAGTTTACCGTGCAAGCTTCCCGCCCGACTAGTTTGGCCACGCGTTGGCTAGAAGAGGGACAAATCGTGGGCGTTTATTGGCAAAAAGCTTTGTAAAAGCGAAGTGTGTGGAATGACTTCGGTCATAAGTTTACCCGTGGGTGATGAGGTCAGAGTTACACAGAAGGGTGATGATGGACACTCGAGTGCAATAATTAATTCTGCGCTCTACAGGGCACACGGTTGAAGAAACCAACTATGTGCAATAATGTCGAAGATCGCAGTCGAGTTAGCTATACAGATCGTGTGCTATGAGATCGACAAGGTAAACAGATTCAAGAATGGTTAATAAAATCTAAGACCATTGCATATTAAGGTCAAAATAGTGCTACCAATATACGAGTCTCATACAGTGCCATTTCAATGATTGTACCACAAAAGCTCGAAATATTACAAGGTTCAAATTCCAGAGTTATATGGCTCAAATTAGAAGATTACATGGTACAAACTGATATTAGAAATGAAATTCAGCTCATCAGCTGCAAACGCTCGCGCTGATCCGCTAAACATGGATATCAGAGAGGTTCAAACTAATATTACCACTTCTAAGTCTGGTTTCGAAACCTCAATTTCTTTGCAAAGGGGCCAGCCAGTGAGAAGTCATGTATGGGGTTGACACGATAACTTCCGATTACTCTGCCATCTGAAGTTCCAAAATGAAATTCAGCATTTTTGGAGCCTATTCCATTCTGCCGCAGGTGCCCGCGCTGATCAACAAACCATTCATTTTTGTGAAATAAATGTAGGGCAAACCTCATTACCTTCAGCACCCTTGCTCTGACAACAAAGAACCTGGCGAATATAATCTCCGGTAAGGTCCCTCAGTAGGGGTTCAAAGTAATTTTTGAGAGATGTAGATCTAGGCATTCGACATGATTGTTATATTATATCACATTATCCACCACTAGGCCCAATCTTATCTGGAAAAGAAGAAAACGTGTTAGTGCCTACATGCAGTTTTGAATAATACTACACGCCTATTTGGTTTGCAAGATTTGTAAAATGCACTAACATGCCATCTTTGATCTGACATGATTAACATGGGCATTTGATTACAATCTAGAAAAATGTAGCCTTCTTCACAACAGGTTGAAGTGGATGAAAAGTTCCCTAAGAAAACTAGTACAGATGAATCCAAAGGAGAAATGCTTATGGATTGTAACCATATGGATCAAGCAACCAATATTGGGGGGGGGGGCATGCATGTACTGAAATCCTCCAAAAGAATCCTTCAGAAATCGTAGTACATTGTCATTGTAAACTTGTAAAAAGGTGTCACAAATTGAACTCCCTTATGGTTAACATTTAACAAGAAAGGAACATCACCTCAATATATAGCTTCTCCACGCACGGAAAGCAGCTCAGGAAACTGACAACTTGCTCCAGGTTGGGGCCGATAGATTCTAGTGCCAAGACCTTCACTGTGCGAAGTTTCGGGGTCAAGCTTTTCGGAATCATTTTCTGGATGACAGACGCACATACATCTTCAAAATTAGGAATAATGTTAATTTGTAGAAGGAGAGGTAGAAGGCGGTTGTTGTACGTGAACGGGTGTGGATCCAATACCAAGTTCGGAGTATTTGTCAGATGAGTAGCCCACCACTATCAATTTAGGTGCCGAAATGACATTGATTCTTGTTGGACCTTCTTGATCAACTACAAGTAATCTCTCAAGTGCAGGTGTGTCCTCAATGACCATACCGTGGTACACATCTTGTGATGTCTTCCTGCCGGACCATCAACACACATAAATAGTTCGGAGAGTCATGGAGGTAATGTGGAAGCTACTCAACCCATTGATCGCCTGAAGCAAAGGTACTCGAGTGTGGTACAACCACGAAGCGGGCGCTCCATGTAACCATTTGGGAGGCAGACAACGACGAGCTCGGGGTGCTTCAGTCGTGGTAGAATAAGAGTGGGTGCGTCATTAAGGGGGGGGATGGCAGTTCCTGAACTTGGCAACACGTAGTGTGGGCGCGAGGCGGAGCGCAAATGTTGGCAGTGAGCGCATATGCCCATCATCAAAAGTGAACTCCTCTAGCTGATCTAGTGCGGGGGATCGAAACCAGTCATCAAGCTTGGCTCGGTCCTTGCCATTGGAAGGGAACTTGCCCATTCTAAGGCCTCTGGTTGGGCCAAGGTGACTGCCGAGGATCTTGGAGAATGCATCCAAGCTTTTGCGATAGCCATGGCAGAGCTCGTGGGTGTCGATGAGGTCGAGAGCGGTGGAGTTCCATAGGGGGCGCCACCATCGGGAAAGGACGGTTATCCGTGCCCCATATTTGATTGGGAGGAGGGAGATGATGACTGTCAACATATCATCGGGGAGGCTCCTGATGAAGTCTAGGCCTGTTGGAGTCTCTTGCGGTTCTTGCTCGCCCCGCCTCCGCTTGTTGGCAGCCCCATTCTCCACCTCTGGAGTCTCCTTGTCAGCGGCGCTTTCTGATAGAAGTGGGAGCACAAAGAATATTTAGTTAAAACAGGGCACTAGAAAAGTGTATTGGTAACTGGAAGTTATTAGTAGAAATATAGTAAGAAAATGGAATAAAAATTGGTTGCTTAAATACTACACAATTCATTTGATATTGCTGGGTAAGTCAACATGCAGATACTTGAAAAGAAAAACTTACTTCAAACAAAGTCTGGACAGATGATATCGCCAGGGAAGTTAGCATATATCTCATGACTAGGCTCTTTTATGTGCAGTGCAATTTTAGTGCCAGCTTTCAGTACATAAAACTTAGAAATTTCTTTCCAAAGGCCAGTGCCAAAATAGGAGTCACCACGTTCATCAAGTCTTACAGTAGCAACGATTGTAAATCCATGGTTTGTGTTCAGTATGACATCCCTGCAGTCTTGATTTATGTAAAGGGAAAGATTGTGCACTATAGATTCTGTTGCATAGCAAGGGACGCGCTGCAGAAAATGGTAGGATTGTTAAAGAAAATATGGTAACATGCAAATATGGGCCCAAATTGGAAGAACTGTACAACAGTTGGAACCGAAGGACAAAAATCTATAATTAAATAGATAGGGTAAACATGATATCATGGAAATATGAGAGTAATTGAAAAACAATACATCATTAATTTGCCTAATATAGAAAGAAGAGGGAAAATCCTCTTTGACGTATATGGTGCATGTGGCACCTTTTATCCAAATGTAGCAATATTTAGTATATGCTCAGGAAAGTAGGCCATGCCAACCGATTTAGGGTGCGATTGAACATACCACGCGCATCCTCAAGTCATCTGGTACGTTGAGATGGAATGTCTAGCGGAGGCAGCAAGGTCCTAATGTGTCCACACACTGTACACTCTATGAATGAAAGAAAACCCTCAAATCAGCTCGAATAAAAATGAATTCATGGCGATTTCGGCCGGGTGATTAAAGGAGGCAGATGAACTGGGATAAGAGATGAGATAATATCTCATTAAATTAGTTACCTTGTTGTCCATGAGAAAGAACCCTCAATACGGCAAATTCTCCAACCAAGCGGAGCTGGGTAGACTACGAGCAATATTGAGAAAGTCGACGGCGATAGGCAGCAACAAGCAGAAGTGGCAAAATGCGGTGGGGTTGGCCGGCAGCCTAGCGGCGGCGGCAGGCGTCGAGCTAAGTCGTTACCGCCGCGATAGGTGGTGCCATGCATAGACATGAAGGAGCTTGTGTAGGTGTGAATGGGGACCGGAGGGGGTAGCGGGCGGGGTGAGGATTTTTGTGACGTGGGGATGGTGAGGGTTTTCTAGTTTTTCTTTTTTGAATTGGGTGGTGAAGGTTTTCTGTCCCACAAAGAATTTAGGAGGCAATGGTTTGCTAGAGCCAACCGTGTGTGATTGATGCAATAGACAAAATGAAAATCATTGCACACGGTTCTAATTTTGGGAACCGTGTGTGATTGACGTACTACCTCTGTCCTGGTTTATTGGTCCCATTTGTAATTTGTACCAAATTTTGACCAAATATTTAACTAAGAAATGTTTATGCATGTCACCAAAAATTATATCATTGAACACTATGTTGAAATAAGTATCCAACGATATAATTTTTGTTGACCTACACTAACATTTTGTCAGTTAAATCTTTGGTAAAAAATGTAACACTCCATATTTTCAATCTTGAATGTTTTACAATTATCAGCTAAGCATCTATGCATTTTGTTTGAATTGTGTGGCATTTGGAAATTTTAGAGGCATTTGAGTTTTATTGGAATTTGGATTCAAATTGGCATTTAAAATTTATTTTAAAAAAATACCTAACAAATACTTTATTCAAAAAATTATGAGAGTAGATAACATGACACTCCAAAAAGTCAGAAGAAAATAATGCCAAACATTTTTGAATTCAAATTTGTTTTATTTGGAATTTAAAAAATTATAAATATTTTATTTTGCCTCTGGAAAATGTTCATCTCATAGATTATATTTTTCTGAGTATTACGATATATATATATGTCCTATATAAAAGTATTTTAGTTTTCTCTATGTATTTTTTCCTCCCTGTCTTATTAAAACAGGAAACCCCAGGCGCGACCAGGCGAGCAGGCCCAGCCACCAGCGAGCCGCGGCCCACCCGCAGCGGCCACCTCATGCCGCGGCCTGCCCATGAGCGCCCACACCCGAACCCTTTCCCCCTCGGTCGCCCGCTATCCACCTTCTCTCTCTGTCACCGATAGGCGGGCCCGCACCCATCCCCTCGACCGCAACCGCCTCGTCCGATCTTCTCCAACTCATGCTCGTCCTCGCCGTGCACGATCTTCGGGGGATTGCGCCCTGAAGCTTCCCCTCGCGCAAGAAAGATGCCCTATAAAAGGCCAAGCCCCTCCTCTCTCGCACCCCCTAAAACCCTCCTCCAAAAACCCACCACAGCCGCCGCCACCTCCGAACCTATCTCATCTCAGCTGCCGCCGTCCGCTGCTGTTTGCGACGCTGGTGAGCATCACCTCGACCCCCTTTTTTCATCCACAAATCGACCTCCACTAGGCGCACCTTGTTGACACCTTTTCTTTGCCCAGGAACCGCCGACACCGTTGTCCCGAGCATCGCGACCGAAGCCGCGAGTACCTGAGCCACACCATCGATATCCCGCTCGCCTCAGCTGCTTCCGAGCTCCACCAACACCACCACCGAGACGCCCTCGTCGAGCCGCACCTCTTGGACAACTTTGCCGACCTCCTCGATCGGCGGAATCGCCGCACCGCCGTCACCCGAATCGTCGCCTCGTCCCCGTCCGTCGCCGCCGTCCGCTGTAAGCCTGAGTCCCCTCCGCCATTAGATCTCGCATCAACGCACCAGATTAGAAAGGCGAAGGGGTAGGTTTTTTCTTAGTTAGTCTGATTTAGTTCGGTCGTTTTCTTTATTAGTTAGTTGGACCAGCCCGATCGGCTTATTCTAGTTAGCACGCGCTTGTTTTATTTTATGCCCGTGTGTTAGATATCTTCAGATCGCCCACCCGTTCGGCTCGTTAACTCGTTTAGTTTTTTTAGTTTTTGTTTTAACAGATTTGTTCCGTTTTTGTAAAATCTATATCTTTTAGGTTATATAATATTTTTAGTTGATTGTTTTTTGCTAGTCTGCAAATTGCCTATAGTTTCCGAATAAAATAGTATCGGCCATGTTTTAGTTTTAAAAATTGTTTAATATGAGTTTTAGTCAGATTAGTATTTCTGCTATAAAATGAACTAGGATTATTTTTTAGTGATTCTTTTTGCCACTACTTTGTTTTGACCTTGCGTAGCAGTAGGATTAATTTGGGTATTTATAGATTTTATTAAAATTAGTTTTACACGAAAACAACCATGTTTTAGTTTATTGCACTTTGCCGCTGTTTTCTGTTGTTCTAATTACTTTAAAGATTACTAGGTATATTGTGACGCTTCTTGTCAAGGACTCGAAGGAGTGCTCATGCAGGAAGGAAAGGTTATAGCTTATACCTCGAGATAGCTACAACCTCACGAGATGGATTATGCCACACACAATTTGGAGTTAGCAGCCGTAGTGCATGCACTCAAGACCCCGAGACATTTCCTTGTCGGAAACAGTTGTGATGTTTACACGGATCACAAGCTTGAAGTATATTTTCACAAAGAAGGAGTTGAACCTTAGGCAGAGGAGATGGCTAGAGTTGATCAAGGACTATGACATGAGATTGCATTATCACCAAGGGAAGGCAAATGGTGTAGCAGACGCCTTGAGCCATAACTGCTATGTGAACACCCTCATAACTGGAGGATTACCAGAGGAGTTAGCCGACGATCTCAGATATCTCTGAGTTGAGATAGTGCCGCGAGGATTTGTCGCCACCCTGGATATTTAGTCCACTCTTACCGGAAGAATCCAAGAAGCCCAGAAGACGGACAAGGAAATTGCAGAGACAAAGGAAAGGATGAGTAATGGAAAGGCTAAAGGTTTTCATGAGGATGAGCACGAAACTTTATGGTTTGAGGATCGTATCTATGTGCCCAATAACCCAGAGGACAGGAAGTTAATTCTTCAGGAGGCCCATGGCTCACCGTACTCGATTCACCCAGGCAACACCAAGATGTATCTGGACTTGAAGGAAAGTTTCTGGTGGACATGTATGAAGAAGGATATTGCCGAGTACGTAGCAGTATGTGATGCTTGTCAGCGAGTAAAGGCAGAACATCAAAAACCGACAGGGTTACTTCAACCCCTGCCAATACCCGAATGGAAATGGGAGAAACTTGGAATGGATTTATCACAGAATTACCCAGGACTCGTTCAGGTTATGATTCTATCTGGGTAGTGGTTGTTCGCTTGACCAAGGTAGCTCATTTCATTCCCGTGAAGACCACTTATACCAGCACTAAGTTAGCTAAGATATACATGACCAGGATCATATGTCTGCATGGAGTTCCAAGGAGTATCATGTCAGATAGAGGAACACGATTTCCCTCAAAGTTTTGGAATCAGTTGCATGAAACTTTGGGTACGAGGCTGTAGTTCAGTACAACTTTTCATCCGCAGACAGATGGACATACCGAGAGGGTCAATCAGATTCTGGAGGACATGTTGAGAGCATGTGTGCTAGATTATGGATCTAACTAGGATGACAATGTGCCATACACAGAGTTCTCATACAATACATCTATCAGACCAGTCTGAAGATGGCAACTTTCGAAGCTCTATACGGAAGGAGGTGCAAAACACCATTGTTGTGGGATGGTGTTGGAGACCGAAAACTTTTTGGTCCCGATCTTATCACAGACTCCGAAGAGAAGGTCAAGCTAATTCGAGATAGACTTAAGATAGCTCAGTCAAGGCAGAAGAGTTATGCCGACAGTAAACACAAGGAAGTAACATACGAAGCGGGAGACCGAGCATATCGCTATGTGTCCCCACTTCGAGGAATCAAGAGGTTCGATGTTAAAGCAAAGTTAGCATCCAGATTCATAGGTCCGTACAAAATCCTTGAACATCGAGGAGAAGTTGCCTACAAGCTGGAATTGCCAGAAGGATTGTCTGGAGTTCACGATGTCTTTCACACTTCCCAGCTTTAGAAATGCCATGCTGAGATGGCCGATATTCCTTTGAGAGATACAGTGCCCCTAGGGGCAATACAACTTGACAGCGATCTGACTAATGAGGAGAAGCCTGTCAAAATTCTCGAGACTGCGAACCGAGTTACTCGCAGCAAGATCATCAAGTTTTGCAAGGTTCTGTGGAGCCGTCATTCCGAGGAGGAGCGAGAAGAAGATCTCCGCCGAGACCACCCGCACCGATTTGCTCGCCAACCCAAATCTCGAGGGCGAGATTCAGCTTAAGGTGGGTAGGTTTGTAACGTCCCAAATTTTCAATTTGGAATGTTTTACAATTATTAGCTAAGCATCTATGCATTTTGTTTGAATTGTGTGGCATTTGGAAATTTCAGAGGCATTTGAGTTTTATTTGAATTTGGATTCAAATTGGTATTTGAAATTTATTTCAAAAAAATACCTAACAAATACTTTATTCAAAAAAAGTATGAGAGGAGATAACATGACACTCAAAAAAGTAAGAAGAAAATAATGCCAAAAGTTTTTGAATTCAAATTTGTTTTATTTGGCATTTTGAAAAAATGTTTTTTATAAATATTTTATTTTGCCTCTGGAAAATGTTCATCTCATAGATTATATTTTTCTGAGTATTATGATACATATATGCCCTATATAAGAGTATTTTAGGTTTCTCTATGTATTTTTTCCTCCTTGTCTTATTCAAAAAAAAAACAAATAGGAAACCCCAGTTGCGACCAGGCTAGTAGGAACAACCACCATCGAGCCGCGGCCCACCCAGCCTGCCACGTGACCACCTCACCCCACGGCTTGCCCGGCAGCGCCCGTGCCCAAACCCTTTCCCTCTCGGTCGCCCGCTCTCCACCTTCCCTCTCTCTCTCACCGACAGGCGGGTCCGCACCCATCCCCTCGACCGCAACCACCGCGCCTGATCTTCTTCGACTCGCGCTCGCTGTCACCATGCACGATCTTCACGGGATCGCGCCCCGAAGCTTCCCCTCGTGCAAGAAAGATGCCCTATAAAAGGCCAAGCCCCTCCTCTCTTGCACCCCCTAAAACCCTCCTCCAAAAGCCCACCACAGCCACTGCCACCTCCGAACCGATCTCGTTAGAGCCGCCGTTCGCGACTCTAGTGAGCATCACCTTGACCCGCCTTTTTCATCCACAAATCAACCTCCACCAGGCACACCCTGTTGACACCTTTTCTTCGCCCAGGAACCGCCAACACCGTAGTCCCGAGCATCGCTACCGGAGCCGTGGGAACCCGAGCCACGCCGTCGACGTCCCGCTCGCCTCAGATGCTCCCGAGCTCCACCAACACCACCACCAAGAAGCCCTCGTCGAGCCGCACCTCTCACACAACTTCGCCGACCTCCCCGATCGACGGCATCACCGCACCGCCGTCGCCCGAGTCGCCGCCGTCGTCCCCGTCCGTCGCCGCCGTCCGCTGTAAGCCCGAGTCCCCTCCGCCGTTAGATCTCGCATCAACGCACCAGATTAGAAAGAAGAAGGGGTAGGTTTTTTCTTAGTTAGTCCGGTTTAGTTTGGCCGGGTTTTTTAATTATTAGTTAGTTGGACCGGCTCGATCGACTTATTCTAGCTAGCATGCGCTTGTTTTATTTTATGCTCGTGCGTTAGATATCTTTAGATCGCCCACCCATTCGGGCCGTTAACTCGTTTTGTTTTTTTTGTTTTTTAAGTTTATGTTTTAACAGATCAGTTCAGTTTTTGTAAAATCTATATCTTTTAGGTTATATAACATTTTTAGTAGATTCTTTTTTTGCTAGTTTGCAAATTGCATATAGTTTCTGAATAAAATAGTATCGGCCCTGTTTTAGTTTTTAAAAATTGTTTTATATGAGTTTTAGTCAGATTAGTATTTTTGCTATAAAATGAGATAGGATTAAAATTTTAGTGATTATTTTTGCCACTGCTTTGTTTTGACCTTGCATAGCAGTAGGATTAATTTGGGTATTTATAGATTTTATTAAAATTAGTTTTACACGAAAACAACCATGTTTTAGTTTATTGCACTTTGCTGTGTTTTCTGTTGTTCTAATTACTTTAAAATTTATTTCCACCTCTGTTTTATTTTATTTCTGGTTAGTTTCTGTAGTTTTATAAGGTGAATTTTTATTTACAGAAAAATAAAATGCTTATTTCTTTTTCTTCCTAGTGTTGTTTTAATCATAATTAGAGTTTTTAAAATAGATTTTAATGTGTTTCTTTTTGCACCAAGTTTTTATAATGTTTTCCTTTCTGTTAGTTAACAAAACTTTTGTTTTTGTTCTGTTAAGAATTTTTTTTGTTTGTTAAAACTATTTTTGCTAGTTGTTGGCTTGGAGTAAAGAAAGCCTATTTGTGAGTTCATTTGGTTTTCCTTGATTTTTTGGTTGATTGTCTATGTGTGAAGTATGTTAGCTTGTTGTTATGTGAATATAGTTGTATGCTTATGTGTTTATTGTTTGCTTTGAATACGATTTCCAGAGTGCGAAGCTTGCTATCACGAGTCACTAGCATTCGAAGACCGTCAGCCAGGCAAGTCATTTGATCATGTTTTTACAATACCTATGATTTGTTGCATTAGAATTATTCCTCCCCACCATGCATGCAATAGGAGAATTTTAAGTTATGTGCTTGAGTAGTATCATGTTGTAGGTTGAACCCAATTCCCCTTGTTACCGATGCCTGGGACAATGTAGTTGATTGCTATGCTTTCGTAGACGGGGTTGGTTGAGTGGTTCACATGTGAGATGTGAGAGACAAGATGATGACAACCCCATGACTTCAAGATGCTCAAGATGGACTTCAAATTCACTACTGGGTGGAGGACAGAAATTGATGGGCACCCTGGAGCAACCAGTGGATGGCCGGGATGCATGGAGAAGCGCCATGACATCTCGCGGAAAGCTTCACCCAGCCATGAAGAGACAGATGGATACACCTTGATAAGAAGCTTACCTGTGCAGCCGCAAGCCATTATGGGTTCTGGCTTGGTCGACCCTAGGCGTGACTCTGGACGGATGGTGCCAGCAGATGTAGATGAACAATAGGAAATGGATGGGCACCAATAGTGCCTTGAGAAACTCTACAAAAGACCATGTTTCGTTTGTCCCGTCTTCAAACACCATGCAGTGCGAGGACATAAAGGAGGGAAGGATTCTTGCGGTTAAAGTGCACAAGACTCTGCAGAGTAGAAATCTAATCGGTTAGCCGTGTCCCCGATTATGGACAACTGAGCCTCTGGAGTTGGACTTATTCGGAAATCTCAACACAGAACAAAAATAAATTAATTGATGGGTTATTAATAATTTGGGGATGAGACACTGGTTGGCGGAACCATCTCAATAACAACCAACATTTTGTACTAATTGCAAGCAAGTCCTTTATTATAGGGAAAATTGGTTTTTTCGCGAAAACATAAAACTTAGAGCCCCACAGTCAAATTGCATATAGTGTTAGCAATATTTGCTGTTCTTTCTTCATGACTTGCCAGGATATTCAAAATGCTGACCTGCACGGCCGCAATGTCTTATGTTGCAAAGGAGTTTTCTGACCAGGAGTGAGGCTACGATCCACGCTTGGCGATTGACCTATGGAGTCGGATGGGCTCGCCTATCGTCTACGCTTCCGTGGCTTTATTTTAGTTTATTTCTCATGAGTTGGCCTTCGGCCGAATTTATTATGATGTAGTAAAGACTCAATATGAGAATCGTGTAATAAATTCAGGTGTGATTGAACTTTGAATCTTTTCATCAATGTATTGTGTGTGCCAGCATGATCTTGGGATGGTACAGATACACAAAGATTTGACCAATTTTTTGGTCGGGTCGCTACAAAAATTTAACACAAATTACAAAGGGGACCAATAAACGAGGATGAAGGTAGATTCCATCAACCGAACTAATTTCATCCATATCCCACACGTACACAAGCATAGTTCAACCATAAGAACATAGTTCAACCCTCATTAACCATACTCAAGCATACATAGTTCGATCCCACATCTCATCTCACATGCCGGCACGATCCTGAAGCTTCTCCAGGTACTCAGCGTACGCGCTGTGCGCCACCCTGCGATAATACTTCTACTTGAAGGAGCCAATGACCCGTCCTCTTGCATGCGACAGAACACTTTGATACGCATCATGAAGCTTATGGTTGCAAAATGGGCATCAATAGCCGCCGTCCTAGGTCCTAATACGCATGTTATGCATTCCCACATAAACCTCCCTCAGGATTTGCCTCTTGTACCTCCTCTGGACATCTCCATCCTCGCTGTCCACATTGTCAGACAGCACCTATACAAATAGTAAAATAATTTGGCGTCAAATTAATGTTTACAAACTAATCTCTAGTGAACATTTGGTAGTTGCCAAAATTTAGCATCAAATCAATGTTTACATGCCGTGAAGTAGGATTAGGAATTTATGGCTATTTTTTATACATATCCAGAGATTATGGTTCTGGTTTTAAGCACAATGGTCTATGTACAGACCAATCTTAAAGAAAATAATGGCACAACGCACAAACATATATGTAGGTCACTCAAAATCAATTGTCAAGTCATGGCTAGGAATTATTAGCACGAACGCTAACCCAGTCGGATTACTAGCAGAAATCATTTGCACAGATGAAACAACTAATCACTTATCACTTGTACTATTCAAACAATCAATACACTACACGGATCTAACGAAACTTACTCATATTTCATGGATTGGGAGAACAGAACCATAGGACTTCTATTCCAAAAAGGGGGAGGCAAGAGTAACCAGAGAAACCCTAGGATCTATTTGACACATAAATGGGTATAGATGACTAACCAGTTGTCCATCGTCGTCGGAGTGGTCGTCGCTGTCGCCATCGCCCGACTCATCATGAGAGTAGGTGTGGAACTCCGCCTCCGGGTGTGGAAGCTTGACGCCGTTGACAATGTCAGGGTGCAGCGATAACTCGCCGAGGGTGATGGCAACCTCTGTCTCCATCTCCATGCCGTGCTCCGGTGCTTTAGCAGCCCCGACGTCGCCACTCCCTCCGATGGGGCGCTTCAGTGGTATCCTCATCACAGGCGGCTTTAAGGACTGAGAGCAGCGTCGAGGATGCAAGCGGAGAGAGAGGACTGTGTGTGAGTAGTGGGAGAGAGGCAGGCGGCGGTCAAACCGCTGGCTCACCTTCCGGTGAGCCTGCACACTAGAGCGCTGGCAAGCCTACCGTTGTTTCATACAGCTACTCGCACGCCACCCGATGACACTGTGCAGCGAGCACCACTACAAAAAAAGGCACATCCGTGACATTTTGGGCCGAACAATTTTTTTCTGTCATACTTATGACACTTCTATGACGATAATTGTGACAAAACCCGGTATCATCATAGATGTGGTGGGCTCCTACTTCTATGACAAAAAATCATGATAGAAAATGGGCTTTTCATCCTGGGTGGGCCAAAGACGCAGCTGCATGACATTCTTTGGGCCGTCCATGACGGAAAAAACTGTGGAAGAAGCGAGGACGAGGAAAATTTTGGGGAGTTCCCGATTACGGTGGGTGGTTGGGGCCGAGCGATGCGCATTTCTCTTGTACATAGACGCGTGTGGGTGCGAGGCGTTGGGTTCTAACTGAACCCGAACGAGGCGTTCGCCTACTGAACCCGAGCAATTGCATTGCAGGATACGTGTTACTGAACCCGAGTGATCGATTGATGGCTGTTAACTGAACCCAATCGAGCGATTCCTTCGCTACTGCTGCTAAGTGAAGCCGATCGATGCTGCCTATGGACGAACAGTGAGTGTTGCTGGGGGGTTTGGATGAACAGTGAGCGGTGGGGGTGGATGAACAAGACCTCGTGGTGTTGCCTCTGGATAAACAGGACCCCGATCGATCAAGCCGGTTGGGGCTGGATGAACAGGACCCCGTGGAGGGTTGGATGAACAGGATGACCCCGTGGAGGGCTGGATGAGTAGTAGACGGTGGAGGGGTTGATGAAAAGTAGCCCATGGAGGGGTGGTTGAACAGGAGCCCGTGGAGAGGGCCGGTTGAACAGTAGCCGGTGGAGTAGCGCGTGGTGGAGGCTGGATGAACAGGAGCCCGTGGATGAATAGTCATAGGTGGAGGCTGGAGGAGGTCGACGGTGGATGAACAGTAGCCCATGGAGGCTGGAGGAGGTCGACGATGGAGATGCACAGTATCCCGTGGAGTCCTGTTTTGCGGTACGCCACACCCCTCCTGATGAACAGGACCCCCGTTTCGACCGTAGCGCTCCAACACAAGTCCGTTTCGTCTGTTTTGCGGTACGCCACGCCCCTCCCGATCAATAGGACCCCGTTTCGACCGTAGGAGGTCCAACACAGGTCCGTTTCCTCCATTTTGCGGTACACCAGACTCCTCCCGATGAACAAGATCCCATTTCGAACATGGCCGGTCGAACACAAGGCCATTTCCTCCGTTCTGCGGCACGCCAGGCCTCGTTTCCATCGGCTGTTCCGTCCAAGCCCTCCTGATGAACACGACGAGGCATTTCATTCCGACCCAGCTGGTTGGCTCCCCATGAACACGACGACGACGCTGTTACTCCGTTCCAACCCAGCCATGTACACGAGACCTGGCCGTACCTATGCGCGAGTAGGCGTTCGAGACCCCACCCGTATGTACGTACATGGCTGTATTTTC
This sequence comes from Triticum aestivum, assembly GCF_018294505.1. Classification (NCBI taxonomy): domain Eukaryota; kingdom Viridiplantae; phylum Streptophyta; class Magnoliopsida; order Poales; family Poaceae; genus Triticum; species Triticum aestivum. The sequence goes on from NC_057801.1 coordinate 461,132,910, forward strand.
TTTCTTGCACACTGGCCGCTGTACGTACGTGTACATGCTACATGCGCGCCTCTACTACGACACGTGCGCGCCTCTACATCGACCAGTATGTGCGTACATGTTCGCGACCAGAATGACAATGCTACGTACGCTTTGACAATGTGGGTCCCGACTGTCTGGCACTTCCTTGTGTGTGAAGATGTAGATGGTGGGTCCCAGTAGTCAGGGGGCGAATCGTTCTTTTTTTGCCCGGACGCACTTCCTTGCGTGTGAAGATGTAGCTGGTGGGTCCCAGCAGTCAGGGTGGAAACATTTTTTTCGCGAAATAAGGTGGCCCGTCCGGTGGGTCCCTGCTGTCAGGTGGAGGAATAACTATTTTGCGCATAATAAGGAGGCACTTCCTTGCGGCCGCCGTGGACCCTACTGTCAGCCTCTCCACGTACAGTACTCTTCCGATGGAAGTCGTTCCTTGATCATGTTGACCATGCCGCGCCGAGAGCACCAGGGCGGTGGACAATGGCGAGGCCTAGGAAGGCGACGACGCAGAGCCGGGGAAGACACGACAGTGGATGCCCATGCATAGAGGAGTATGAGGGTTCACTCGTTCGGCTGCGGTGTGAGGCTGCCGTCGCTGCAGAATAACAGGGGGTGTGGGTGAGTAGAGGGATGGCCTGGCCAGCGGTGGGAGTAGTAGGGGGCGGTGAGGCCTCCGCGACATCACAACCGGCCACGGGAGGCAGGAGCACGTGACACGACTAGTGCTGCTTTGGGCAGCTGGAGCAAGAAGACCAGAGGTTGAAGAAGCACTACGGCTGTTGGATGGACATCGTACGGTCACTGGAGCTAGAATCATTCATATTGACTAAGTTGACAAAGCCCTCCATCCCCGTCAGCTTAGTAGGCCCACAAGTCAGCCTCCCACCAATGTGGGTCCCAGCTAGCAGGGGGAGTATTCATTTTTTTCTGCGTAATAAGGAGGCACTTCCGGTGGGTCCGAGCTGATAGCGGGGGGAAAGTTTTTTTTGCAAAATACGGTGGCCCATCAGGTGGGTCCCAGCAGTCAGGGGGAAACCTTTTTTTTGCAAAATAAGGTGGCCCGTCCAGTGGGTCCCCGCTGTTAGGTGGAGGAATCATTATTTTCCGCGTAATAAGGAGGCACTTCCTTGCTGCGGTCGTGGACCCAGCTGTCAGCCTCTCCACGTACAGTACACTTCCGATGGAAGTCGTTCCTTGACCATGTTGACCACGCCGCATTCTGTTGCATGCATGCGTCCATGGGCGTGGTGAGTTCCCACCGCCAGCCTCTCACATACAATCATCTTCCGATGACTCTCGGTTGTTGACCACATTGACCACACCGTGCAAAGCGCACCAAGGCCGGTGGACGGCGGCAAGGCCCCATACTGGAACGACCCGGAGATGGGGAAGACGGGGCAGTGGAGTCGCAGATGGAGAGGAGTGGGACACTTGACTGGTTCGGGTGCGTGGCAGCACAGCCGCGGTGCCGCCCATGGGAGGCAGGAGCAAGAACAAAGGTTGAAGAAGGAGCATGGCTGTTGGATTAACATCCAACGGTTCAGCTGCTAGAATCATTTGTTGATTAAGTTGACAAAGCCCTGTGTACACATCCTCTTAGTAGGCCCACAAGTCAGCCACCAAATCTGACGGGTCCTAGCTGTCAACGGGAGGAATAATTTTTTTCGCATAACAAGGAGGCACTTCCTTCCGTGCGAAGATACAACCGGTGGATCCCAGCTGTCAGGTGGAGGAAACATTTTTTTCAGCTTAATAAGGAGGAACTTTCCTTGCATGTGACCATGGACCTCGTGGGTCCCAGTCGTCGGGCTCTCCACGTATAGTCCTCTTCCGATGACTCTCGTTTGTTGACAACGCCGCACCGAGCGCAGCGAGGCGGTGGATGACGGCGAGGCACCGGACGAGAATGACTCGGAGATGGGAAGACGCGGCAGTGGAGTCGCAGATTGAGAGGAAGAGCAGGGTTATAACTAGTTCTAGTGCGGCATGGGGCTACAGTCGATGGAGAATAATAGGAGGTGTGGAGGGGTGGAGGGATAGCCTGGCCGACGGTGGGGTAGCGCTTCGCAGCAATGCATGCTAAGCAGAGCCGCTAGCCGCCGGAGGCCGGACCAGGCGGTCCCGGCGACACTGGAGGAAGAAGATGGGAGATTGAAGGTGCATGCTGGCCGTTGGATATAAATCCAATGGATGTGGATGTCATAATCATTTGTTGACGAAGTTGACAATGCCCTGCGTAGGCTTCGACCTATTGGCCCACATGTCAGCCTGCAAAAATGTGGCATATATTTAACCCATGTTTTCTAGAATGTACAGTCCAATTGATGGGCTGGGTGAACAAATAATTTCGCGTCAATCAGGCCCATTTATATTTTCTAAGAAATCCCAACCCATTTGCACTTCCTTGAAATACACAAATTAGTTGGGCTCGTTATATATATAATATTATGTCAGAAGGAGCAATTAATATCAAAAAATAAACCGCAGAGGCACATTATATATATATATAATTAACAAATTAGCGAGTTATTTCTCAAAATAAAAATGAGTGCGTTATTATTACATTGGTCCTTAAAATCTTCGCAAGCTTTTGTACGCAATCACCAGGATTTTCCTTGCCTGTGAGTCAAAAACAATCAGGATTTTCCTTGCCAACTTCTGTTAAACATTTACTTTTATAAGTTAATAACACGTGGGATGTTTTTATAATGTATATATAAGTCTCTATAAAATATACGATAATAGTAATAATATAAATATGTATAATGTGGTTAGAAGGGAAAACATAAATTGGACACAACATTATTATTCTTATATATAGATCAATAGAACAGAGTCCTGCGTTTTATTAAAAAAATACATTGGGTTGCCGATCTTTAAGAAAAAGCCCACATGTCGGTATCACTACTAGGCGGGTATTTTTCCTATCAGTAGCGCGGGTGGTCATGCTACTGATAAGGCGCTACAGCTAACGTGTAACAGTAGCACCTACCATCCCACACTACTGCTATACATGGCTAGCAGTAGCACACTTTAGATAAGAGCGTTGATGCTAATATCTGCAGCGCTTGCTAGAAGTAAGCGCTACTGGTAAGGGAGCGCTACTGCTAACGTCGTTCCCCTCGCTACTGCTAATTTTATTAGTTTCTGTTTTTTATGCATATTTGTTTTGTATTTGAATAGGCTTTATACAATAATGTTTAGCATATCATACACATACAAATGTAATCATAGCATATACATACAAATAGTCTCATCAAATCATGTCATCATCATAATCATCATCCAACACAAAGTGGTCTCTCGTCATCATCTTGAAAATAGCGATACAAGTCTCGATTACTTGCAACTACATCCTCATCCATCTAAACAATGATATATGCGAGAAGAGCTATCACTATGAGTGAGAGCGGAACTATGAAGTACATGAGTTCGTATCCCTCTCTCGCATTAGCGTGAACCTAAACTAACTACTGGCTGTCGCTCGGAAACCGAAAACCGGTACACCTGGGCCTGACACTCCGGCCACTCGTCGTATGATGATCTATGCACCTGCATCGTCACATGAGTCGATGATATGCAACATATATAGTTGAGCAACAGAAAGAGACAGACTTGGCAAAAATAGAAACAAGATATCATAAGCATAAATAACAAAGTTCATCCTACCCAAAATGCCCTAACTAGAGTGATCTTCGCTAGTTGAGGAGGAGGATGGTTTAATTACATCACAAATAAAGTTTCGCCGTGCATAACTCAAAGTTTTGTCATACAGAAAGTATGGACTAAACGGACACACATTGTCATATATCGACAATCACTCCAACATGTCGTGCCATCCATCCATGTCAGGGAGAAAGTCCCTGAGCTTAGTGAAAGGCTTCATGTCAAGACGCTGAGAGGCTACGCGTGTTCGGACATCTTCCGCGACATTTCTCCTTCTTCATAGAACATCCCTGTTTTTTCGAGGACCTCCTTCATGATGATTTGGGCAAGTTCGTGTTGGATGTGATAGAACTCAGCTCAAAGTCGATGATCCTCGATATCTCCTATGTGCTTTGCCCATTGCAGAATATGGGCATCGCCGGATTTAGGTGACATGCCGAGTTTCTAGTGATCCCATCTGTACTCCAGCATGTGGTGTAGGACATAGAATCCATCATTACGAGAATCACTCGGTTGCTGGATGCAGCAGAAGTCGGTCTTATGGCTGAACGCGGGCCTGCCGTGCCTTGTCTTCTTGTCGTTGACCTCTCCACACCCTTTGCCGTAGTAAAAGATAGCACTGTCGAGAACAGACTTGATGTGGGTGTAATCCTTTTTGGTAATGTTCTTCGACGAGTCCAAGTAAAGAGCGTGGGAGTATCAGGGGTAGAGGATGATGAGGACGGCGCGCCCGCCGCTGCGCAAAATAAGTACACCTCAAATTAATTAGCCTCCACCGTGCAAATGAATGATTGAAATCTAAGGAAGGATATCTGCGCGGATGACTTACATGGGATGATAAGGCACGAGAATCGCCTCCTTGTCCTTATTGGCGAGCATGAAATTGACGAGGTACTCCCTCGGGAATTCTTGGTGCTTTGCGCAGACTGCCAAGAAGCTCTCGTGCATAAAGTACAGGTCAGCGACACAGATAAAATGTATCTACTCAACCCCGATGAGGTAGTTCATGTGCAAGGCATAAATGCGGACAAACGTAAAATCCAGCTTCTTCTAGTGATAAATGTCGAAGATGTAATCGAATCGAAGGAAGAACTTGTCTGCGGGGAATGTGTCGACGTACGACAATTGCCGCGACACGTTAACCATGTAGAGTGGGTATCCAAGATTTTTCGAGGCGATGAGCCCTTTCTCTCTCCGCAGCACATTGTCATGAAGTCTCCTTACATCGCCGAATCTGTCCCCTATCGCTGCTTCAGGTAGGATTGGTTCACCGGCGATATGCCATTTTGCCGCATCGGGGATATCTATACGGTCTTGAACCCGAGGCTGCTGAGGCGGATGGATCATAGAATCAAGTTTTTTGCCTTTCCTCAGTCTCTTCCTAGACTTCTTTGGTACCGGAAGGTTGTCCATAATACGTTCAGACTCTGGAGGCGACAATTCAGGCACTGACTCATGACGCTCAAACCCTAAGTAGGCGCCAGTATTGACATATTGTTGAGTGTCATCGTCATCCTCATCCTCATCTATGGCGACGTCACCAACGACTAATGGAGCCTCTTCCTTACCCCCTACGCTATCGCCCAGCACAATAGCCGATGCTAATTGAGTAGGTGAGGTGTTGATGTTCATACCTAATTGCGTGGTCGTGGGTGTGCTCCCGGCCGCCTCCAGACAAAGCAGACTCTTTGGCCACAACAGGACCCACCCATTGCAACAATCACCAAGCTGCCACGGGGTCTCATCGTCATCCCCCTATAGTACCAGAGGAGCCAAATTCTCGTGGCTCGGTTTGACACTGGCCACGGAAACCTTGAAGACGTCGGGGGGATCGGCCAGCTGTGGAACAATGGTTCCTTCGGATCCATTATCGTCGCCTTCCCCACGTCCACCTTCTGGTCGCCGATGGTGTACAATAAGGTGCATGGGGTTTCATCGGCCTGCAAATAGAAGTCTGCGACGTGAGACATCTGAAAGGCAACGAAAACGGGAGATTATACATTTATTGAAGAGGGTCGGTGTGACAGACACCGTGAGGGTGTTGAGCTCAGCCAAAGACGAAGCACCGCCGAGCACGTCCGGTGCCGGAGCCGGTGCGGGAGCAGGTGCAGGAGCCGGTGCGGGAGCAGGTGCAGCTGTAGGTGCTGGTACAATGCTAGTCGATCTGCTCCCCAAGAAGTCAGCAAGGGGAAAGTCCGCTGCACTTTTTCCTGGATTTTGCATGGTCCAATTGAAAATGGCCGGAACCAAGGTAGTAGACACATCTACAACCACCTCTTTTGCGGCAGCTACCACTGTTGCAACTGTCTCAGATGATTTCTTCTCAACCGCAATCTCAACCTTTTTGTTGATGTTTTTTTCAGTTAACCTCCGTCTTTCCTTTCTCTCCTCCATGGTCTCACGGTAGTACTTCTTCCACGTGGCGCCGTCTCCGACACCGTGCACGCGTCCATACGATGGTCGAGTCTCCACCAGGAGTCCTTTCAATATGTTCAATGCCCGGTTGAATGGAGTGTCCCACTTGGGCCTCGCCAACGCCTCAGACATCGAGTCGCTTTCGGCCGCAATCCTGTGGTGCTCTCTCTGAAAAATGCACAAAGATTGTTTACAAATATGACTAACATGCAGTCGAATTGATAAGAAACTAAAATTACCAGCAGTCTCATGAACTCCTTGTGAGCCCGTTCATCTCGAAAACCTTCTTCACTGGGTCCCAACGGTGCTGGGCCCTGGGGACATCACGCTCCCACGGGACGGTGAACTCCGCCAAGGGGTCTAGGATGCACAGACTCGCGACTTCCACGTCCTCCTTGGCCCATATGGACCTCTTCCCGCCGTAACCATGGATTCCGAGGTGGTGGCTCCCAATGTTCCTCTGTTGAAGCCCCTTCATGTACTTCAACTTTTTTTTGGCAGCTTCGGCCTCACAAGCCGCCTTGAATATTTGAAAGTGCTCTGCCGTGATTGTCGGATTATCCTTTACAATCTCGGAGTAGGGTTCCTTTTTGGTGACGATCCAACATTTCACCCTTGATTTCCAGGCGGCCAACACGTTGCTAAACTTGGTCATCGCGTGTTTGTTTATCTTCTTCATTGCCGGGTCCTTATCTAGATCTTTATAATCCTTTTCATTCCGGCCCAGGAACAAGAATATCTGGTGCAACTTCTTTAGGAGGGAGGGCCTCATATTATCTATCTTCTTTAGTTTCACATCATTGATGGTGGCGGTTGTCCGTATGACGCAGCCTACTTGATTGTTGTAGCACGCGCACGCTTCCTCGGGCGCGATTGGCTCAAAATTGCCGTCGTCCACCTCCGTGACCACCAGTCTAGTAGTCCTGAGCTTGTTAGGAAGTCGTTGCCTCTTTGCTTTCGGTTCTATACCGGCTCCGCTAGTCTCGGCACCGGTCTCAGTCTCAGCGCTGGTCTCGATGCCGGTCTCAGTCTCACTGCCGGTCTCAGTCTCAGCGCCGGTCTCGATGTCAGTATCAATCTCTGATGTGACAGGTGGACCCACCAACATTAACTCTTGATCATCAGCGTCCCTCAAAAATTCTTCTGCCTCGTGGTAGACGTTGTCCTAGTCACCAGAACCCTATCCTTCATCGTTGCTAGCCATGTTTCCTACGATTAAATCTAGTAATTAATTCTAGACCTAATAAAATGAATAATGACATGCAGGAACATTGACTCCTTCCCGGTGCGGCAAATCCTGGGCACTCGATATGTCCTAGTTTGTAGCACAAGTCATGCTGAAGTTCACAAAAAATTTCGGCATGACTTTTGCTAAAAAGTGGACAAATCGAGAACCTGAAATTTGCCGGAACGGAAATGAATCAACTTCATTACCTGGAAACAGTGTTCAAATATCCATCTTCGACACTGCAACACATGTCCAAATATACACGAGCAACCACATGTCCAAATATACAGGTCCAAATTTCACAAGCTAATTCAAAAACTAAGTGTAGAAGATAATTCATTTAACTACTAATAGAACAAAATTTAGTTAACTTTAGTGCTCTATAATGATGAAAGGAAAAAAATTCAGTTAACTACTAATTTCATTCATAAGGTTATTCATTTAACTTCACCTAATTAACCTACTGTACCACTACTACTAGCAGCACTACTAACCTAATTAACCTAGCAAAACCCTACTGCCCTAACTAAAAAACATCTAATTAACATCTACTAGTACCACTACTGCCCTAACCTAATTAACATCTACTAGTATCACTATATACTACAAGCAGCACTGCTACAATATTTTCTTCTTTTTTCTTTTAAAAAAACATCTATGAAAACAAAAACCCTACTGCCCTAACTAAAGTTTTTGCTCTAAACTAATTTTTTGCTCTAAACTAATTTTTGCTCTCACTACAAAAAAATACACTTCTGTGATGATACGTGTTTGTCACAGTAGGTCGCATTTTCTGTCATGCATGTACATCCATGACGATTTTATGACAGAATCAAGATAGTCATACTTGTGTTGTCGTAGAAGTGTTCCATGACATTACCAAAATTATCATCACGGAAGTGTCCACTTCCATGAAGATAAATCGCGCGTCACAGAAGTGCTTTCGTCAAGGGTGACCGGCACGTGGCATCCACCATAACGGAACGCCATTAAGCTATCGGGTCCGGTTTTGGATCCGATAACCCGTTAACAGCCCCGACCAATGGGGATTTTCCATGTGTAAAATCATCATTGGCTGAAGAAAACACATGTCGGCTCACCGTTGGGACAAATGTCATCCACTCATTGGACCCAAGGCGCCTATGATACGTCGACACGTGGCACGGCCCAATAGAGGCCCATTCTTGTGAAAAGGCATGCCCATTTGACTTGGTCAAAAGGTGGCGGGCCAGCCCATGAAAAGCCTGTTAACGGCCTATCCGCATATAGCCCATTTACAACCCGCTAACCCAGGGCCTGTTACGCCCTATCTGAATTAGGCCCAGTAGCGTCATCTGGGCCGTCCAATATGATTCTGGCCCGTTTTAACTTCCGGCCCATGTGTGGCCCATGACTTCTTTTGGCCCATATGAGGCCCTTTGTAACTCTTGGCCCATTAACAGCCCATGGTGAAACTGGCCCGTAATGAACCGTGTATCACTTTATACCCATTAACGGCCCATTATTCCACTGGGCCATTTCCAGCCCAAGTTATCTTTCGGCCTTCTCAGGGCCCATTTATTCTTGGGCTCATTTGCAGCATTCGGTTACTTACGACCCATTACTGTCATTTTCTGCTTGTGGGCCAAATTCAGCCCATCATTACAGTCGGCCCGTTTGTGGACCGTTAATGCGTTGGGCCGTTTTTATGTCAAAAAAACCCGTTGGGCTGTTTTCATACAATTATCAAATACGGCCCATTAACGGCCCGTTATGGTCCACGAATAGTACGGCCCATGATTGGCAAAATGATGATACGCCCTGTAGAAGGCCCATGGATCCTACGGCCCATAGAAGGCCCATGGACCCTACGGCCCGTAGAAGGCCCATGGATCCTACGGCCCGTACAGAAGGCCAATGGATCCTATGCCCGTAGAAGGCCAATGGATCATACGGCTCGCAGGAGGCCCATGGTTACAACAGTCCATGTGATGCCATGATTATTTTGGCCTAGTTACCAAAAATAGGCTATTGTGGCCACTAGAAAAACACAGAAAAAGAACCGCAGTGACTACAAGAAAACAACTAAACAAGACAATGAGAAAATAAAAAAGCAAGCAATTAATGCTAGCCTATTACCGCTATTACACATATTACATCCACTGGGCATCAAAGTTCACCACCAGTGCAAATATAGGGAACAACATATTACATACACTGGCCGTCAAAATTGGCCACTAGTGCAAATAAACGCGGCAGCAAAACAAGAGCATAACTGAAACAACTTCAGAAGAGCTCAAGAAACGTTATCCTGGGTATCCACCATGCTGGCAATAAGCTTAGCAAGCTTATTAGCTTTGTCCCGTTTGGTGCTAAAATCCTCCAACGCTTGCTGTTGCACCAGAAAGTATGCATCTGAATGCTCCAGGGACTTTCGCAGTCCTTCCGCTTCTTATCGCAGCACAACTGATCGATGTCTTTCAGCTTGTAGTTGAGACTCAAGAAACTGAGTTGATTCAGACAGTGAGTTTGAATAGCTTATGCAAGTTGTAGTCGCCAGTAACTCGAACACTAAACCAAGACAGGACTTTGGGGTTGTCTCACTGTCTTCAAGATAGTCTTCCTTAGCTGTTTTATCAGCTTTGTTGGAGACCAACAAGGATGTGTCACTATCCTGAACCTTATCTGCATTACTTTCTTTACCATTGCTTAATAAGGCACTCTTCCCCAATATTCTGTCAGCATTCTAAAAGAAGAAACAAGCAGACACATAACAGGTTTAGCATGTACTAGTATATGAAACTCATTTCGGTGAACTAGTTCATTAGTAAGGTGGACAGGATTAAACTACCAATTCTTCTATTGCCAAGTACTAGTACATAATAAAAGCATCAAACAAACATATATCTATGCCCTATGGTCACTGCATTGTCTTGCCAAATCAAAATTGAGACACGGTTCAAATCATACCAGTTCAAGACAAAGCAGCAGTGAAAGAATAAAAGCGTGGGAAACTACACGACACAACAAGATTTTAGATGGGTACCACGGGTCTACATGTACAACAACACTATTGGCTCTGTTGTGATGCTAGTAATATGCATGATATGAGAAGTCAATTGTATACACAATTGAAATTGAAATCAACAGAGCTATTGATAAGAGCAAACCTATTAAAGAAACATGCGTGAATGTACCTGATGTACCATTGGAGTTTCGATTGGATCCTTCAATTTAAAAATAAGTTTGTATGAGTAAATACAGTGATACAAGAGCAAAGCAGTATGCACGATAGCAATCATAGTTAAAAAAGGCACGTCTAGGCTCTAGGCGTTGGCAAAACGGATCACGCATAACTACGCTTAATCTATGCATAACTGCGCATAAGCATGCGCTTTGGTCAGTAAAGTGCAAGGCGATGGCAAAACGCACAATTAACACCTATCACTTTTTTGAAATATGATAGCAATGGAATCTTAAATTAGAACAATTGTTCTCTAGGTTTAGGCACTTGTTCTACATGAACAGAGTACAGCAAGACGCAAGAATATAGTACTTAAAAATAGATAATGAGCTCATAGACCTTACCGCACTCTTGGTTCGGGACCAGTACAGAACAAGGCGTTCCCAGTCATCGTCCACTAAATGTGTATCAGGAGAACGTAAGGGAATTTGATGAGTTTCTTTGCCGGTGAAGTATGTTTTCTTCAGGTAATTCTGATACTGCCACCAAGCATTCTTGAAGATAGCAGAGGTTTTAGCACATGTTACCTCATCCTGAGTTTCCAAATCGGTCCTTCTCTATAGAGAAAAATGGGAAAATTTGTTGTATTATAACCATCATGGAGGTAGGATGTATGGGACAAAGCAAAGTAATTGCCATGAATAACATTACTTACACATAACTCCTGGACAAACACCTGCAACTGGCATTTTCCTTCATCTTCAGTATAATATTTCCAATATGGGAAGATACGCACATACGATTTAACAACATCAAATGCGATAGCTGCTAAATTACGACTAGCTGGTTGTGCTTCCTCCACAGGAATAGGCGTACTAACTAGTGGAGTTGGGGTTCGCCGTGGTAGTACTGGCCCTTTGGGCACTGGAGCTGCCTTACTAACTGCTCTTGTTTGGGAGCTCTGTGGTGGAGATGGTGTTGTGTCAACAGGAACTGGGTTACTATCTGCTGGGGTTGGGGTTAGATTGGATGAAGCTGGTTCTCTGTCCATCACAGTAGGGGTACAATATGCGAGAGTTTGGGTTATGTGTGGTAGGGCTGGTTCTTGTGCATGTACAACCGGGGTGCTATCTCCACCAAGAGGTAGCACTGTTTTATTTGAAGACCGTGTTTTTAGTCCGCTGGATACTGGCATCACCTGCTCTAATTCCAATGGCTGATAAACAGGAAACATAGTTGAATGTACAGACATTGTATGAGAGACAGATGCAATAGATAGTGTGGAAAGAAGGCATGAAATAGTTGACATGTATATTGTTTAACTAAAACGGATAACATGACACAATTTCACATATATGATGTCTATCTAAACTGCATAGCATAGCATAACATAAATCAAAGATATGATGAATAACTAAACAGGATCGCATGACATAATTCACCTACATGGTATCTAAGTAATCAGGATCGCATCATTTAATTCACATATGTGATTTATATGCTAAACAGAGGGCATTCAATATGATGTCTGAACTAAGAACATGGTGTTGAATATTGTGTATATGATGTCTAAACTGTGCAATGCAAGACGCCATATGCATGATATGAGTAGTATAACCGTGCCAAGTTTGAACATACACCTCGGTGGGGGAATAGGACTGGTCATCTATCTCTAAATCCATCTCTGAGGAGCTATCGGGACCCAACAAGAGATCTGCTTCGACAGGTAGCACTGTCTGCTCTGAAGGCCTTGTTTTCACTCTAGATTTTTCCATCTCCCACCCAAATGGCTGATTCACAGGAAGAGTAGTTTAATGTACAAACCCAGATGGACATAGTAGCCCTCCATTTTTATTTACTCCGCATATTAGATTTGACTGAAGTCAAACTTTGTAATACTCTCAAATCTTTCCGATAATTGAAATTAAAATTCTTTATTTGTACACACTCTCACACGTTTCCGATAATTTGGCGCATGTGTGGTTGTTCACTTAGGGAGGGTAGTGTACCGCACGTGAAGGACAGGAAGTGCGAACAGGACGCGTGGATTGTTAGTTCATCGGAAGTAGTAGTAGTTTTCTTCACTGTATGTTAAATAAAGAGTTTTATTTCGTACTTACACAATTTAAAACGATAGTTATGGAGAGGACAAGAAAACCACTCCACTATATATTAGTCATATACACGAGAGTACTATATGGATGCAGCTTCATTGACTTAGTGCACCTGCCTTTGGGTTTATGACAGGTGGTCCCATAATGTGGCTGGCTCACCTGTCATACAACCAAAAGCAGGTGCAGTGAAGGCATCAGAGCTTAGTCCGTACTACAGTACTATATATATAACTGGAGCCTCATCGCTTGTTCGCTAGGGTTTGCACTCTCGCTGCACTACATATATATATATACACGCTGGAGGCTCAGTGTTCATTGCTAGGGTTTGCTATATTCACAGTCTCCCACCCTCTCTTCACCAGATCTAAACAAGACTGTGTTGGCCTCTTGTCTCTCTCTCCCCCTCATAGATGGTGAAGGAGGTGTCTGTATCCCGTCGCACCGAGAAGGGGAGGAGGTGCAACGTTCACTCTATCACATTCGGAGAGGGAGGCAATCCACTGCCAGCTGCGCTGTTCTCTTTCACCCAGCGCCTATGCGGGAGGACCACCAACCCCTTCTTCCTCGCTGCCGTACATAGTGTGGGCAGATCCGGCCTCCCACCGCACGCCTTGCCACATCCCGACGACCCTAAGGTATAAGTTTATTTGAAACTGTTGTTGCTCTAGGTGCATGTGGATCTTTTTCGATCTGTAGTCGAATCTAGGTCTTGGTTCAAACATGAAAGAAGGGTGCGGTGGGCTGGAGCAAGAATCTATGACGTGGTTCAATGAGGAAAGGAGGGACGGAAAGTAGTATAGACTGGCTATCTAGCCGCTTTGTTGGTCAAAAAGGGAAAAAGGGGGTAACCCATTACACACATCTGTAAGGAACCAATCTCTTTGTTGAAAAGGGAAAGAAACTGGGGGGTCAGTTAGTTTGTGCAGGACTAAATTTGCTGCCCTCACATAGGAAAAAGGTTCAAAGAGAACAAATATGGGACCAACGCATATATGCTGCTTGGCTACATACTCTACATCACCCATTTGTATGTGTGGACGCACATGGTGCTGGCATGTCCCATACAACTATTTTGCTGTTGTTAATCTAAGAATGCCGCCGGAAAATTGAAGCAATGCCACTGTTAAAAGTAAATTACATTTTTTAACGAATGTTGTTTTAAGAGAATGTCTCTGTTAATATGAATCAATGCAACCATTTTAGAAATGCTACTATCCTACTTTGTTTTCCATCCAAGATAAGTTAGATGCTTCTTTCTGTCACCGTTTGTTTCATCCTCCTTTATCGGCAAGTAATTGTTTCCTTTTTTGCCTATCTTAAAATAGGAGTATGTATTCAACTTGTTTCTACTGTGACATTTTGCTTCGCTACGCGAAATACTTTGCTTGATTTCAGTGCAACTGCACAATACGGGATTGGATTTCCTATCCGTGTTGGCAGATTCATAGGTGATCTTGTGTACGTCATGACAGGTTGGTACTTGCCTTCATCCACATGATTGTGCAGTGTGTTTTGAGATGCTGTGCTACTTGTATTGGTACTATTTTAAATAAATTTTGAATTGAAGCTATTGTATTGCTCTCTTTTCCCATTAAGTAGTGAACAAAAATGGTACCAATCCAGACATGATGCTTGTTGCTTTGTTACAACAAACTCTGCATCACCCCCTTTATAAGTAGATGGAAGCACATGGTGTTGTTGCGCCCACTCTCCCATGGAACTGTTTATGCTTTTTGTTAAACTAATGTCATTGGTAAAATTAAGCAATGCCACTCTCAGAATTAACTACTGAATCTTATTTCAAAACTTCAACACTTGTTAGGGATTGGCGGGATTACCAGTTTTGTGGCCGCATGTTTCATACTCCTTTATTAGCCAGTAATGGATTTGTTTTTTGCCTCTGTTTAAACAGGTATATCTATTCAACTTGTTGCTATTGCGACATTTTGCTTCACTATGCAAAATACTTTGCTTGATTTCAGTGCAACTACACAAAACGGGATTGGATTTCCTATCCGTGTTGGCAGATTTGTAGCTGATCTTGTGTGCGTCATGACAGGTTGGTACTTGCCTTCATCCACATGATCGTGCAGTGTGTTTTGAGATGCTGTGCTACTTGTATTGGTACTGTTTTAAATAAATGTTAATTGAAGCTATTGTATTGCTCTCTTTTCCCATTAAGTAGTGAACAAAAATGGTACCAACCCAGACATGATGCTTGTTGCTTTGTTACAACAAACTCTGCATCACCCCCTTTATAAGTAGATGGAAGCACATGGTGTTGTTGCACCCACTCTCCCGTGGAACTATTTATGCTTTTTGTTAATATAATGCCACTGGTAAAATTAAGCAATGCCACTCACAGAATTAACTACTGAATCTTATTTCAAAACTGCAACACTTGTTAGGGATTGGCGGGATTACCAGTTTTGTGGCCGCATGTTTCATACTCCTTTATTAGCCAGTAATTGATTCCTTTTTTGCCTCTGTTTAAACATGGATATCTATTCAACTTGTTGCTATTGCGACATTTTGCTTCGCTATGCGAAACACTTTGCTTGATTTCAGTGCAACTGCACAAAACGAGATTGGATTTCCTATTCATGTTGGAAGATTCGTACATTATCTTGTGTGCGTCATGATAGGTTGGTACTTGCCTTCATCCACATGATCGTGCAGTGTGTTTTGAGATGATGTGCTACTTGTATTGGTACTGTTTTAAATAAATGTTGAATTGAAGCTATTGTATTGCTCTCTTTTCCCATTAAGTAGTGAACAAAAATGGTACCAACCCAGACATGATGCTTGTTGCTTTGTTACAACAAACTCTGCATCACCCCCTTTATAAGTAGATGGAAGCACATGGTGTTGTTGCACCCACTCTCCCCTGGAACTATTTATGCTTTTCGTTAATCTAATGCCGCTCGTAAAATTAAGCAATGCCACTCTCAGAATTAACTACTGAATCTTATTTCAAAACTGCAACACTTGTTAGGGATTGGTGGGATTACCAGTTTTGTGGCCGCATGTTTCATACTCCTTTATTAGCCAGTAATTGATTCCTTTTTTGTCTCTGTTTAAACAGGGATATCTATTCAACTTGTTGCTATTGCAACATTTTGCTTCGCTATGCGAAACACTTTGCTTGATTTCAGTGCAACTGCACAAAACGAGATTGGATTTCCTATTCGTGTTGGCAGATTCGTACGTTATCTTGTGTGCGTCATGACAGGTTGCTACTTGCCTTCATACACATGATCGTGCAGTGTGTTTTGAGATGCTGTGGTACTTGTATTGGTACTGTTTTAAATAAATGTTGAATTGAAGCTATTGTATTGCTCTCTTTTCCCATGAAGTAGTGAACAAAAATGGTACCAACCCAGACATGATGCTTGTTGCTTTGTTACAACAAACTCTGCATCACCCCCTTTATAAGTAGATGGAAGCACATGGTGTTGTTGCGCCCACTCTCCCTTGGAACTGTTTATGCTTTTCGTTCATCTAATGCTGATGGTAAAATTAAGCAATGCCACTCTCAGAATTAATTAACTACTGAATCTTAGTTCAAAACTGCAACACTTGTTAGGAATGGTACTATCCTGCTTTGTAGTTATTTCTACATGTTTAACCAAGGTATTGT
This sequence comes from Triticum aestivum, assembly GCF_018294505.1. Classification (NCBI taxonomy): domain Eukaryota; kingdom Viridiplantae; phylum Streptophyta; class Magnoliopsida; order Poales; family Poaceae; genus Triticum; species Triticum aestivum. The sequence continues at coordinate 461,149,151 of NC_057801.1, forward strand.
TAAGATAATGTCTCTGTTAGAATGAATCAGTCACATTGTTTTAGGAATGGTACTTTTCTGCTTTGTCGTTCTTTATACATGTTGAAACAAGGCATTGTTAAGATAATGTCTCAGTCAATATGAATGAATCACACTGATGGAGAATTGTACTCTCCTGCTTTGTTTCCCATTAAGATAAGGTAGATCAGTAGATGCTTTTCTTCTGGGAGTACAAGTCATCAACCGTTATTTCTCAGTAATTGTTTCCCTTATACCTATTGTTGCTTACAGGGATATCAAAATTAAAGCTCGGTTTTATTCCGACTTCGATTTTATTTGAACTGCACAAAAGGAGCGAATGTGTCCAAGGCAAACTGCTGCATTACTGGGTCCAATTGGTCGTTCCACTTTGCAGAGAGAAGCAGTCACTGTTTGCGCTATATTACAGAAGGAATGTCCAAGAAGCTTTACAAAGTATTATTAGATGCTGGTGACATGACTAGTCTGCAGAGAGCATTGGCAATTCTACAACACATGGAGTGCACTGCGCAAAAAGTGCCCAAACAAGTACAAGAAGCTACGACAGGACTCCACGATCATAGGCATTACATATTTTCAATGGGAAAAGCTTGTCAAAGTTTAATCATTGATGTTAGCAAGAAGACTTTAGTTTAATATATTGGAATTGGAAAACCTTGTCAAAATTTGCTCATTGATATTAGCCAGAAGACATGCATTTGATATTTTTGAGTGGGACGCCCTTGCTGTGAGCAGCGTTGATTGTTTTTTCCTATTCCTGTGTTCAGTTTAGAAGTAAATAGTTACTCTACTGAGATATTCCTGTGTTCAGAGTTTGTTCCGAATGTTGTCTATGTAATGCCAGGCCTTGTGTTTGATTGCAAAGTTGAGCTTGGAATGTTGTGGCATGCGGCATCACGACCTGTTCACCATGCCTCCTGAGAGTAATGCTTCATATTGTTTTGCATGTCGATCTAATGCCAGTGATTTGCTTGTTAAGAAGATCATCCTCTTCTGTTGTTTGTGTGCTTAAGAAGTTCATCGTCTTATGTTTCATTCATAGCCTATACGACAAGTCGGGTAGGTTAGACATGAAACCATATGATCTTCCGACCAACTCATCATATTAGGCCGTGATTGGATCGTTGTTTTCCAACCAAAACCGCTTGTAAAACTGACGCTTGTAAATAAAAGAAGATGATCTCGGGCGAAGCGCTTGGTTGGTCGATTTCGACTAGTAAAATATTGGAAGTACTTCACACACAATAAAAACGCTAAACGACACTCGGACGATTGCTAATCCAGCCGTTAGCTGCTATTTCAGCCTTGCCCATGGATGGCATGATATGCACATCGTTCATGTATCGTCTGGTAATGTCGTCCATATAGAAGTGCTCGTAAAATATACACTGGTCTCTCAAATTAAACGCGTAACCCGCCGGTTTTACTTACAGACCTCGGGCCCTCGGTTTCATTATGCCTGTATTTTATGCGTTATTTCCGATGACGAGTAAATTACACATGTATGTTAGTACATGTTTGAAATAAACCAAAGCTCCCAAGCGCGGCCTTACCATTTCATGCCGTCTCAGTTTCTTGAAGGTGCTCATAGGTGTCCGATGATCCTAGCTTCCTCAAATGAGCAGCGGGCGCTGTATCAGACCATCTGTAGGGCCCGCGAGGCCCTCTCCGTCGTCCTTCAAGTTGTTGCGCTTGCCGTGGCGCCGAGCATTGTTAACATCGACAACGAACATGAGGATTCAGGAGATGACTTTATTTTGACTGGATGACACTAGGGACCCACTAGGGCCATAGTCGTACGTACGCAAGTGCCTCCTTATTATGTACAACTATATTTTTTTGCATCCTCCTAGTTTCCTGACATCACGGTCCCACACCATTGTCAACCTATGTAGTCAATATAAACTATAGAATTGCACAAGGTGAGGCCGACATCTGGGACCAAGCAGCTCGAGCAGTATTTGTGTTTTTGAGGCGTGAGCACTGCAGAGTTTTTCTTGGCGATGACTTCGTTTTTGTTTAGAGGAGAGCAGGGTATTAACTGGGCGGGCTGTGGCCTGTCTAGCCCAGGCCAGATATCCAGCCCAGATATTAATTTTTTCAAGATGAAAATGGCTAGCCCAGCTATACGTTTTTTTGAGGAATACCCAGGCAAGGTCAACTTGTTATTCTCCGCCCCGCTGGGCTGCAAATCTTTCCTAGGAGGGATGCATTAGGCTTAACAGGAAAATGGGCTTTAAAAAATAATAAATGGGATGTAATTATAAAAACTGGGCAGTAACTATAACAAAATGCACCAAACACGAAATTAGTTTAGAAAATATTATTTATGGATTTTGAAAATCTTAATTTTTCATTGTTGCACGCGCAATGTTTCGTTGGATTTTTACGTAATACAAATTTATATTTAATCTGACTAGAAATTTAGGGATAAAAATATTTCGGATCCCATCAAAATGTGGGAAATTTTATTGAATTCTGTCTTCAACGATTGGTTGAAATTATTAGTCGTTGTCCTAGCTATAAAACGGGTTGTACTTTTAACAAACTATAAATGGGCTGTAGTAGATTCCATTAGAATTAAAAAATGGGCTGTGCATTCTTACAAATCGCAAATGGTTTATAAGTTCTCTGCCACACACTTGTGGGCCTACTAAGTTGACGCGTCCCCTAAAAAAAATTAGTTGACGCGTATGCAAGGCCTTGTTAACTTATTATAGTCAACACACGGTTCTAGCAACATTCTTACAACCAATGGATGTCGTGCTTCTTCTTCAATCTCGGATATTCTTAGCTTCGGCCGTCCAAAAAATGATTCCTCCCCCTGACATCTGGGGTGCACTATTTCGGAGGCTGACCTGTGGGCCTACTAAGTTGGCGCGTACCAAGGGCTTTGTCAACTTAGTCAATATAAATGATTCTAGCTTCGGTGACCGTACGATCTCCATCCAACGGCTGTAGTGCTTCTTTAACCTCTGGTCTTCTTGCTCCAGCCGCCCAAAGCAGCGTCGGTCATGCCGCCTGCTCCTGCCTCCCGTGGTCGGCGGCCTCACCGCCCCCATACTACTCCCACCACTGGCCAAGCCATCTCTCCACTCGCCCACAACCCCAGCCTCACACCGCAGCCGAACTAGTGAACCCTCGTACTCCTCTCTGTGTGGGCATCCACTGTCGCGTCTTCCCCGTCTCTGCGTCATCCCCTTCCTAGGCCTCGCCGTCGTCCACCGCCATGGTGCTCTCAGCGCGGCATGGTCAATGTGGTCAACGACCGACTTCCATCGGAAGAGTACTGTACATGGAGAGGCTGGCAGCTGGTGTTGGAAATATGCCCTAGAGGCAATAATAAATGGATTATTATTATATTTCCTTGTTCATGATAATTGTCTTTTATTCATGCTATAATTGTATTATCCGGAAATCGTAATACACGTGTGAATACATAGACCACAATACGTCCCTAGTAAGCCTCTAGTTGACTAGCTCGTTGGTCAACAGATAGTCATGGTTTCCTGACTATGGACATTAGATGTCATTGACAACGGGATCACGTCATTAGGAGAATGACGTGATGGACAAGACCCAATCCTAAGCATAGCACAAGATCGTGTAGTTCGTTTTGCTAGAGCTTTTCCAATGTCAAGTATCTCTTCCTTAGACCATTAGACCGTGTAACTCCCGGATACCGTAGAAGTGCTTTGGGTGTACCAAACGTTACAACGTAACTGGGTGACTATAAAGGTGCACTACAGGTATCTCCAAAAGTGTCTGTTGGGTTGACACGGATCGAGACTGGGATTTGTCACTCCGGATTACGGAGAGGTATCACTGGGCCCACTCGGTAGTGCATCATCATGATGAGCTCAAGGTGACCAAGTGTCTGGTCACGGGATCATGCATTATGGTACGAGTAAAGTGACTTGCCAGTAACGAGACTGAACAAGGTATTGGGATACCGACGATCGAGTCTCGGGCAAGTAACATACCGTCTGACAAAGGGAATTGCATACGGGGTTGATTGAATCCTCGACATCGTGGTTCATCCGATGACATCATCGAGGAGCATGTGGGAGCCAACATGGGTATCCAGATCCCGTTGTTGGTTATTGACCGGAGAGCCGTCTCGGTCATGTCTGCGTGTCTCTCGAACCCGTAGGGTCTACACACTTAAGGTTCGGTGACGCTAGGGTTATTAGGAAGACTTGTATGTGATTACCGAATGTTGTTCGGAGTCCCGGATGAGATCCCGGACGTCACGAGGAGTTCTGGAATGGTCCGGAGGTAAAGATTTATATATGGGAAGTTGTCATGCGGACACCGGAAAGTTTCGGGGGCATATCGGTATTGTACCGGGGCCACCGGAGGGGTTCCGGGGGTCCACCGGGAGGGGCCACCCCTCTTGGTGGGCCACATGGGCCGCGTGGGGCAGGGAACCAGCCCCTGGAGGGCTGGGCGCCCCCCTTGGGCCCATGCGCCTAGGGTTGGGGGGGGGGAACCCTAAGGGGGGCACACCCCCTTTGCTTGGGGGGCAAGCCCCCTCCCTGGCCGCCCCCCCCCCTCTAGATCTCATCTAGAGGGGGCCGGCCCCCTTCCCCCTTCCCCTATAAATAGAGGGGCGAGGGGAGGGCTGAACACCTGATCCAAGGCGCAGCCCCTCCCCTCCCCAACACCTCTCCTCCTCCGTTGAGCGCTTGGCGAAGCCCTGTCGGAGTACTGCCTCTCCACCATCATCACGCCGTCGTGCTGCTGCTGGAGCCTTCTTCCTCAACCTCTCCTTCCCCCTTGCTAGATCAAGAAGGAGGAGACGTCGTCCATACCGTACGTGTGTTGAACGCGGAGGTGCTGTCCGTTCAGCACTTGGTCATCGATGATTTGAATCACGGCGAGTACGACTCCATCATCACCGTTCCCTTGAACGCTTCCGTGCGCGATCTACAAGTGGTATGTAGATGCAATCTCTCTCCCATGACTCGTTGCTTAGATGAACTCATAGATGGATCTTGGTGAAACCGTAGGAAAATTTTTATTTTCTGCAACGTTCCCCAACAGTGGCATCATGAGCTAGGTCTATGCGTAGTTCTCTATTGCACGAGTAGAACACAATGTTGTTGTGGGCGTAGATCTTGTCAACTTGCTTGCCGCTACTAGTCTTTTCTTGCTTCAGCGGTATTGTGGGATGAAGCGGCCTGGACCGACCTTACACGTACGCTTACGTGAGACAGGTTCCACCGACTGACATGCACTAGTTGCATAAGGTGGCTAGCGGGTGTCTGTCTCTCCTACTTTAGTTGGAGCGGATTAGATGAAAAGGGTCCTTATGAAGGGTAAATAGAAGTTGACAAAATCACGTTGTGGTTATTCGTAGGTAAGAAAACGTTCTTTCTAGAGTCCAATTGCAGCCACGTAAAAGATGCAACAACAATTAGAGGACGTCTAACTTGTTTTTGCAGCAATTGTCATGTGATGTGATATGGCCAGAAGTTGTGATGAATGATGAATGATATATTGTGATGTATGAGATCATGTTCTTGTAATAGGAATCACGACTTGCATGTCGATGAGTATGACAACCGGCAGGAGCCATAGGAGTTGTCTTTATTTTTGTATGACCTGCGTGTCATTGAAGAACGCCATGTAAATTACTTTACTTTATTGCTAAACACGTTAGCCATAGAAGTATAAGTAGTCATTGGCGTGACAACTTCATGAAGACACAATGATGGAGATCATGATGATGGAGATCATGGTGTCATGCCGGTGACGAAGATGATCATGGAGCCCCGAAGATGGAGATCAAAGGAGCTATATGATATTGGCCATATCATGTCACTACTATATAATTGCATGTGATGTTTATTATGTTTTATGCATCTTGTTTACTTAGAATGGCGGTAGTAAATAAGATGATCCCTTATAATAATTTCAAGAAAGTGTTCCCCCTAACTGTGCACCGTTACTAAAGTTCGTCGTGTCGAAGCACCACGTGATGATCGGGTGTGATAGATCCTTACGTTCACATACAACGGGTGTAAGACAGATTTACACATGCAGAACACTTAGGGTTAACTTGACGAGCCTAGCATGTACAGACATGGCCTCGGAACACAAAGACCGAAAGGTCGAACATGAGTCGTATGGAAGATACGATCAACATGGAGATGTTCACCGATGATGACTAGTCCGTCTCACGTGATGATCAGACACGGCCTAGTCGACTCGGATCGTGTAACACTTAGATGACTAGAGGGATGTCTAATCTGAGTGGGAGTTCATTAAATAATTTGATTAAATGAACTTAATTATCATGAACTTAGTCTAAAACTTTTGCAAAATATGTCTTGTAGATCAAATGGCCAACGCTCATGTCAACATGAACTTCAACGCATTCCTAGAGAAAACCAAGCTAAAAGATGATGGCAGTAACTATTTGGACTGGGTCCGGAACCTGAGGATCATCCTCATAGCAGCCAAGAAAGACTATGTCCTAGATGCACCGCTAGGTGAAGCAACCATCCCAGAGAACCAAGACGTTATGAACACTTGGCAATCACGTGCTGATGATTACTCCCTCGTTCAGTGCGGCATGCTTTACAGCTTAGAACCGGGGCTCCAAAAGCGTTTTGAGAAGCACGGAGCATATGAGATGTTCGAGGAGCTGAAAATGGTTTTCCAAGCTCATGCCCGGGTCGAGAGATATGAAGTCTCCGACAAGTTCTATAGTTGTAAGATGGAGGAAAACAGTTCTGTCAGTGAGCACATACTCAAAATGTCTGGGTTGCACAACCGCCTGTCCCAGTTGGAGATCAACCTCCCGGAAGAGGCGATCATTGACAGAATCCTTCAGTCGCTCCCACCGAGCTACAAGAGCTTTGTGTTGAACTACAATATGCAGGGGATGGTGAAGACCATTCCTGAAGTATTCTCAATGCTGAAGTCAGCAGAGGTTGAAATCAAGAAAGAACATCAAGTGTTGATGGTCAATAAGACCACTAATTGCAAAAAGGGCAAGGGTAAGAAGAACTTCAAGAAGGACGGCAAAGATGTTGCCACACCCGGTAAGCCAGTTGCCGGGAAGAAGTCAAAGAATGGACCCAAGCCTGAAACTGAGTGCTTTTATTGCAAGGGGAAAGGTCACTGGAAGCGGAAATGCCCCAAATACTTTGCGGACAAGAAGGCCGGCAACACTAAAGGTATATTTGATATACATGTAATTGATGTGTACCTTACCAGTACTCGTAGTAACTCCTGGGTATTTGATACCGGTGTCGTTGCTCACATTTGTAACTCACAACAGCAGCTGCGGAATAAGCGGAGACTGGCGAAGGACGAGGTGACGATGCGCGTCGGGAATGGTTCCAAGGTCGATGTGATCGCCGTCGGCATGCTACCTCTACATTTACCCACGGGATTAGTTTTAAACCTCAATAATTGTTATTTAGTGCCAAGTTTGAGCATGAACATTGTATCTGGATCTCATTTAATACGAGATGGCTACTCATTTAAATCCGAGAATACTGGTTGTTCTATTTATATGAGAGATATGTTTTATGGTCATGCCCCAATGGTCAATGGTTTATTCTTAATGAATCTCGAACGTAATGTTACACATATTCATAGCGTGAATACCAAAAGATGTAAAGTTGATAACGATAGTCCCACATACTTGTGGCACTGCCGCCTTGGTCACATTGGTGTCAAGCGCATGAAGAAGCTCCATGCTGATGGACTTTTAGAGTCTCTAGATTATGAATCATTTGACACATGTGAACCATGCCTCATGGGCAAAATGACCAAGACCCCGTTCTCCGAAACAATGGAGCGAGCAACCAACTTGTTGGAAATCATACATACTGATGTGTGTGGTCCAATGAGCGTTGAGGCTCGCGGAGGATATCGTTATGTTCTCACTCTCACTGATGACTTGAGTAGATATGGGTATGTCTACTTGATGAAACACAAGTCTGAGACCTTTGAAAAGTTCAAGGAATTTCAGAATGAAGTAGAGAATCAACGTGACCGGAAGATAAAGTTCTTACGATCGGATCGTGGAGGAGAATATTTAAGTCACGAATTTGGTACACACTTAAGAAAATGTGGAATCGTTTCACAACTCATGCCGCCTGGAACACCTCAGCGTAACGGTGTGTCCGAATGTCGTAATCGCACTCTATTGGATATGGTGCGATCTATGATGTCTCTTACCGATTTACCGCTATCATTTTGGGGATACGCTCTAGAGACAGCTACATTCACTTTAAATAGGGCACCGTCTTAGTCCGTTGAGACGACACCGTATGAATTATGGTTTGGGAAGAAACCTAAGCTGTCGTTTCTAAAAGTTTGGGGATGCGATGCTTATGTCAAGAAACTTCAACCTGAAAAGCTCGAACCCAAGTCGGAAAAATGCGTCTTCATAGGATACCCTAAGGAAACCATTGGGTATACCTTCTACTTAAGATCCGAGGGCAAGATCTTTGTTGCCAAGAACGGATCCTTTCTGGAAAAAGAGTTTCTCTCGAAAGGAGTAAGTGGGAAGAAAGTAGAACTCGATGAAGTACTACCTCTTGAACCGGAAAGTAGTGCAGCTCAGGAAAACATTCCTGTGGTGCCTACACCGACTGGAGAGGAAATTAATGATGATGATCAAGGTACTTCTGATCAAGTTGCTACTGAACTTCGTAGGTCCACAAGGACACGTTCCACACCAGAGTGGTATGGCAACCCTGTCCTGGAAATCATGTTGTTAGACAACGTTTAACCTTCAAACTATGAAGAAGCGATGGCGGGCCCAGATTCCAACAAATGGCTAGAAGCCATGAAATCCGAGATAGAATCCATGTATGAAAACAAAGTATGGACTTTGATTGACTTGCCCGATGATCAGCGAGCGATAGAAAACAAATGGATCTTTAAGAAGAAGACGGACGCGGATGGTAATGTCACCATCTATAAAGCTCGACTTGTCGCTAAGGGTTATCGGCAAGTTCAAGGGATTGACTACGATGAGACTTTCTCTCCCGTAGCGAAGCTTAAATCCATCCGAATCATGTTAGCAATTGCCGCATACTATAATTATGAGATATGGCAGATGGACGTCAAAACGACATTCCTTAACGGGCATCTTAAGGAAGAACTGTATATGATGCAGTCGGAGGGTTTTGTCGATCCTAAGAATGCTAACAAAGTGTGCAAACTCCAGCGATCCATTTATGGGCTGGTGCAAGCATCTCGGAGTTGGAACATTCGCTTTGATGAGATGATCAAAGCGTTTGGGTTTATGTAGACTTATGGAGAAGCCTGCGTTTACAAGAAAGTGAGTGGGAGCTCTGTAGCATTTCTCATATTATATGTAGATGACATACTTTTGATGGGAAATGATACAGAATTCTTGGACAGCATTAAGGCCTACTTGAATAAGTGTTTTTCAATGAAGGACCTTGGAGAAGCTGCATATATATTAGGCATCAAGATCTATAGGGATAGATCGAGACGCCTCATAGGTCTTTCACAAAGCACATACCTTGATAAGATTTTGAAGAAGTTCAAAATGGATCAGTCCAAGAAAGGGTTCTTGCCTGTACTGCAAGGTGTGAGATTGAGCTCGGCTCAATGCCCGACCACGGCAAAAGATAAAGAAGAGATGAGCGTCATCCCCTATGCCTCAGCCATAGGATCTATTATGTATGCCATGCTGTGTACCAGACCTGATGTAAACCTTGCCGAAAGTTTGGTAGGAAGGTACCAAAGTAATCCCAGCAAGGAACACTGGACAGCGGTCAAGAATATCCTGAAGTACCTGAAAAGGACAAAGGACATGTTTCTCGTTTATGGAGGTGACGAAGAGCTCGTCGTAAAGGGTTACGTCGACGCTAGCTTCGACACAGATCTGGATGACTCTAAGTCACAAACCGGATACGTGTACATGTTGAATGGTGGAGCAGTAAGCTGGTGCAGCTGCAAGCAGAGCGTCGTGGCGGGATCTACATGTGAAGCGGAGTACATGGCAGCCTCGGAGGCAGCGCATGAAGCAATTTGGGTGAAGGAGTTCATCACCGACCTAGGAGTCATACCCAATGCGCCGGGGCCGATCAAAATCTTCTGTGACAACACTGGAGCTATTGCCCTTGCCAAGGAGCCCAGGTTTCACAAGAAGACCAGGCACATCAAGCGTCGCTTCAAATCCATCCGTGAAAATGTTCAAGATGGAGACATAGATATTTGCAAAGTACATACGGATCTGAATGTCACAGATCCGTTGACTAAACCTCTCTCGCGAGCAAAACATGGTCAACACCAGAACTCTATGGGTGTTCGATTCATCACAATGTAACTAGATTATTGACTCTAGTGCAAGTGGGAGACTATTGGAAATATGCCCTAGAGGCAATAATAAATGGATTATTAATATATTTCCTTGTTCATGATAATTGTCTTTTATTCATGCTATAATTGTATTATACGGAAATCGTAATACACGTGTGAATACATAGACCACAATACATCCCTAGTAAGCCTCTAGTTGACTAGCTCGTTGGTCAACAGATAGTCATGGTTTCCTGACTATGGACATTAGATGTCATTGACAACGGGATCACGTCATTAGGAGAATGACGTGATGGACAAGACCCAATCCTAAGCATAGCACAAGATCGTGTAGTTTGTTTTGCTAGAGCTTTTCCAATTTCAAGTATCTCTTCCTTAGACCATGAGATCGTGTAACTCCCGAATACCGTAGAAGTGCTTTGGGTGTACCAAACGTCACAACGTAACTGGGTGACTATAAAGGTGCACTGCAGGTATCTCCAAAAGTGTCTGTTGGGTTGACACGGATTGAGACTGGGATTTGTCACTCCGGATTACGGAGAGGTATCACTGGGCCAACTCAGTAGTGCATCATCATAATGAGCTCAAAGTGACCAAGTGTCTGGTCACGGGATCATGCATTACGGTACGAGTAAAGTGACTTGCCGGTAACGAGACTGAATGAGGTATTGGGATACCGACGATCGAGTCTCGGGCAAGTAACATATCGTCTGACAAAGGGAATTGCATACGGGGTTGATTGAATCCTCGACATCGTGGTTCATCCGATGACATCATCGAGGAGCATGTGGGAGCCAACATGGGTATCCAGATCCCGCTGTTGGTTATTGACCGGAGAGCCGTCTCGGTCATGTCTGCGTGTCTCCCGAACCCGTAGGGTCTACACACTTAAGGTTCGGTGACGCTAGGGTTATTAGGAAGACTTGTATGTGATTACCGAATGTTGTTCGGAGTCCCGGATGAGATCCCGGACGTCACGAGGAGTTCCGGAATGGTCCGGAGGTAAAGATTTATATATGGAAAGTTGTCATGCGGACACCGGAAAGTTTCGGGGGCATATCAGTATTGTACCGGGGCCACCGAAGGGGTTCCGGGGGTCCACCGGGAGCGGCCACCCCTCTTGGTGGGCCACATGGGCCACGTGGGGCAGGGAACCAGCCCCTGGAGGGCTGGGCGTGCCCCCCCTTGGGCCCATGCGCCTAGGGTTGGGGGGGAACCCTAAGGGGGGCGCACCCCCTTTGCTTGGGGGGCAAGCCCCCTCCCTGGCCGCCGCCCCCCCTCTAGATCTCATCTAGAGGGGGCCGGCCCCCTTCCCCCCTTCCCCTATAAATAGAGGGGCGAGGGGAGGGCTGAACACCTGATCCAAGGCGCAGCCCCTCCCCTCCCCAACACCTCTCCTCCTCCGTTGAGCGCTTGGCAAAGCCCTGTCGGAGTACTGCCTCTCCACCATCATCACGCCGTCGTGCTGCTGCTGGAGCCTTCTTCCTCAACCTCTCCTTCCCCCTTGCTGGATCAAGAAGGAGGAGACGTCGTCCGTACCGTACATGTGTTGAACGCGGAGGTGCTGTCCGTTCAGCACTTTGTCATCGGTGATTTGAATCACGACGAGTACGACTCCATCATCACCGTTCCCTTGAACGCTTCCGTGCACGATCTACAAGTGGTATGTAGATGCAATCTCTCTCCCATGACTCGTTGCTTAGATGAACTCATAGATGGATCTTGGTGAAACCGTAGGAAATTTTTTATTTTCTGCAACGTTCCCCAACAGCTGGGTCCACAGCAGCCGCAAGGAAGTGCCTCCTTATTACGCGCAAAATAATTATTCCTCCACCTGACAGCAGGGACCCACCGGACGGGCCACCTTATTTCACGAAAAAACATTTCCCCCCTGACAATTGGGACCCACCAGCTACATCTTCGCACGCAAGGAAGTGCATAAAAAAACGATTCGCCCCCTGACTGCTGGAACCCACCAGCTACATCTTCGCACGCAAGGAAGTGCGTCCGGGCAAAAAATAAAAAAATGATTCGCCCCCCTGACTGCTGCGACCCACCATCTACATCTTCGCACGCAAGGAAGTGCCTGACAGTCGGGACCCACCTGGTCGAAGTGTACATAGCGTTGTCATTCTGGTCGCGAACATGTACGTACATACTGGTGGATGTAGAGGCGCGCACGTGTCGTAGTAGAGGCGCTCATGTAGCATGTACACGTGCGTACAATGGCCAGTGTGCAAGAAAGAAAATACGGCTACATATGTGTACATACGGGCGGGGTCTCGAACACCTACTCGCGCATACGTACGGCCAGGGCTCATGTACATGGCTGGGTCGGAACAGAGAAACAACATCGTCGTGTTCATGGGGAGCCAACCGGCTGGGTTGGAACGAAATGCGTCGTCGTGTTCAGTGGGAGGGCTTGGACGGAACAGGTGATGGAAACGAGGCCTGGTGTACCGCAGAACGGAGGAAACGGCCTTGTGTTCGACCGACCACGTTTGAAACAGGATCTTGTACATTGGGAGGGGTCCGGCGTACCGCGAAACGGAGGAAACGGACCTCCTACGGTCGAAATGGGGGTCCTGTTGATCGGGAGGGGTGTGGCGTACCGCAAAATGGACGAAACGGACTTTTGTTGGAGCACTACGGTCGAAACGGGGGTCCTGTTCATCGGGAGGGGTGTGGCGTACTGCAAAATAGGACTCCACTGGATATTGTTCATCTCCACTGTCGACCTCCTCCAGCCTCCTTGGGCTACTATTCATCCACCGTCGACCTCCTCCAGCCTCCACCTGCGACTGTTCATCCATGGGCTCCTGTTCATCCAGCCTCCACAGCGCGCTACTCCATCGGCTACTGTTCAACCACCCCTCTCCACGGGCTCCTGTTCAACCACCCCTCCACGGGATACTGTTCATCCACCCCTCCACCATCTACTGTTCATCTAGCCCTCCACGGGATCGTCCTGTTCATCCAGCCCTCCACGGGGTCCCGTTCATCCAGCCCCAACTGGCTCGACCGATCGGGGTCCTGTTCATCCAGAGGCAACGCCACGGGGTCCTGTTCATCCACCCCTCCGCTCACTGTTCATCCCCCCCCCCAAGACTCACTGTTCATCCAAAGGCAGCATCGATCGGCTTTAGTTAGCAGCAGTAGCGAAGGAATCGCTCGATCGGGTTCGGTTAACAGCCATCGATCGATCGCTCGGGTTCAGTAACGCATAGCCTGCAGTGCAATCTCTCGGGTTCAGTTAGAGCCCAACGCCTCGCTCGGGTTCAGTTAGAGCCAACGCCTCGCACACACGCGCGTACGCGTACGAGAGAAACACGCATCGCTCGGCCCCCAACCTCCCACCGTAACCGGGAACTCGCCAAAATTTTCCTCGCCCTCGCTTCTACCACGGCTTTTCCATCATGGACGGCCCAAAGAATGTCATGCAGCTGCGTCTCCGGCCCGCCCAGGACGAAAAGCCCATTTTCTGTCATGATTTTTTGTCATAGAAGTAGGAGCCCACCACATCTATGATGATACCGGATTTTGTCACAATTATCATCATAGAAGTGTCATAAGTATGATAGAAAAAAATTCCATTCAGCCCAAAATGTCATGGATGTGTCTTTTTTTTGTAGTGTCTAACATCTACTACTTAACATTTTTTGCTCTAAACTAATTTTTTCTATAAACTAACTTTTGCTCTTCTAATTTTTGCTCTAAAATGCAGAGAGAGAGGAGTTGTGAGGGGCTTACAGAGAGGGGAGAGATGGTGGCGGGGAGGTGCTCAGCGACGGAGGTAGGGGCGGGGAGGGCGGGCTCGGGCACGGGCAGCGGTGAGGTTGAGGGCGGTGACGGTGAGGTCGAGGGTGGCCTCGGGCGGAGGTGAGGTCGAGGGCCACCGCGGTGAGGTCGAGGGCGGTGACGGTGAGGTCGAGGGTGGCCTCTGGCGGCGGCGGTGAGGCTAAGGGTGGCCTCGGGCGGCGGCGGTGAGGATGAGGTTGCGGGCGTCCATGCCTGTAGGAGACGGCGGCGAAGTGGGGCGACATCGAATTGGGGAGACGGCGACGAAGTGGGGCGAGGGATTTGTGGGAGAAGTGGTGGCCGGGTGGGGGGAGGGAAACCTCTAGCTGTTTAAGTGAAACATAATGGTAGTGCGCTTCTAAAAACGCGCTATAGCTAAGTTAGCTATAGCGCGTTTGACAAAATGTGCTACTGCTAAGTCTGTCTCTTTTTTTCCCTTTCTCATCTATTTTTCTTTACATTTTATTTTTTCCTTTCTCCTTTTTCTATTTCTTTCATTTTCATTTACTTTTCTATTTGTTGTTCGATTTATTTTCTTTTCGTTAGCAGTAGAGCCTTTCTACATAAATGCGCTGCTACAATAGACATAGCGGTAGCGCGGTTTAAATAAGAATACTACTACTATGTGTAGCTTATCGGCTTAGTCGTGAGAAATTTAGTTGTAGCGGGTTTATAGTTAGGCGCGCTACTGCTATGTTGGTATCTGTAGCGCCCTTATCCTGCATGTGCTACTGCTATGTAGCACTAGCGCCCTTTTTTGACAAGCGCTGCTGCTAAAGTTCTGTGTATAAGGTTTTCCCTAGTAGTGCATGGACCTCAAAAAATAAGTTGAAACCACTGTCTCTGTATGTCGTGGGCTACGCATGTTAAAATACAAAACCTAGGTCTAGCTGATACTTGTTTGCCCTCTAGAAAACAATGATACCAGATCCCCGAGCGAACTGGATTAAAGAGGGGGCCGGCGACATGATTGAAGAAGCACATCAAGAGCGATTTTTCTTCTTCAGTGGATGGCTCTCAATGGCGTTTTTACTTGCCTCTGCACCATACAACTCGTATTTTTAGCCTCCTAGTCTGTCGTGGTGGACCAGCAGTCCATTTGCTGGGCGGGCCAACCTACAGAAAATAGCACTCGATTTTTCGTCAAGTCCCAAAAACAACGTAGTACTATGTTTGTTTTGAGGTTGAAAACATTACGGCAGGGGTTGAGCGGGGGAGAGGGGAAGACAGAGTAATAAAAAGATTAAAAAGAGCTGATGCTCCATTGCTACCCTAACAAAGCAGGTGAAATTATTCTCGGGAAGAAGGTGTGCCGTTGACACCCACACGTTACATACCCCACAGTAGGCATACTAACAAGTTCACACACAAGTACAACAGAAAAGGTAAACATTCGTATCAAACTCATGTTCACAGGACACGTTCATATTCATAGACAACATTCAATATCAACAACTCAAAAGATTCATATATACACAAGTTCAGCATGTCTATGCATCCAAATGATTGATAGATCACACGACAATATTTATACATAATTCACAAAAAGATTCAGATATACACATGTTCAGTATGTTTATGCATCCAAATGATTGAGATCACAACCAATATGATCCATGGAGGTACTTTAATTACCTAGGGTACAGACTGGTAAATGGTGTTCAGTCGGAGGTACTTCTTGCTAAAATTAATTCTTGTACGAGTAAACTTTCGAGTACATAAGAGGCAGCACAAACAACCTGAACTTTGCTTGTAGGTTTATCCTCAAATAGTGGCCTCGTGCCGAGGGAGTTTGAGCAACTTGGTGACTACTTTCATCCAACTAGTTTACTGGCTCATCTTGGTCCTGTAGCTCACCAAAATTCTACATTGCTGACGAGAAAGGAGACGGTTGATATAAAATGAACCACCCAATTTTTGTGTGTAGTTCAACTTAAATGGAGCATCCCTGACGTGCATACTGATTAAGCGCCAGATGAACATACGCGTCAACCAACTTGCCTGGAATCTTTAGACTCCATGCCATACAGTTCGCTACCATATCTGCCGATAACCAAAAGGTACAAGTTTGGACCAAAGACTGGACTGTGTTCTTCTGGGCTATGCACCAAGCAATATTTTTGGCGTTCACTCTCCTAATACTTGGAGTTTGAAAACTAGTTGACGCCGGTTGATACTCGAATGAATATAGGAACTTCATGTCAACATCGATGCTTATCTGAGTGAACTTTAGAGTACATAGCAGCAACATAAGTATCTGTCCATCTGATCATTTTGTGCAGTTCTACTGAAATCACCCAATGCAATGATTTGCCTGCGAGTTCAGGCTCCAAGTTACTCCTTTATAAAATCGGCAAACAGTAGCAAAATACCAAATTACCAATACATGACAAGCACAATAATCAGGATAAAGACAAGTACCAACCTGTGTGAGGTAGCATATCAATTACTATTTCCTTTGACTGGAAACCGAGATAAGTGAAGCGACTGACATCAAAGGAAGAAAGCAGGCCGAGATTAGCGACTGACAGGAAAGGACGGAAGCTGTCGAGGCAATGAAGCACCCAAAGTTTTTGTGCAGTTCCACCAAAATCGAGCATCCCTGTTGGCATATATATTGAGAGAGTGAGATTACTGTAATAGTGGGACTAGTTGATGAAATATACAATAACAAATAGAGGCACCCTCATTATCTAAATGGGTAAAGTTAGCAACATAGTGTCTTGCTTAAAGAGAGGTATTAATTTATTTAATCAGTGCCAATTAGCTCAACACTCAAAGCATTGCCATTTATCATAGGTTGCAAAACTTTAACATGCAAAGATAAAGGAGTTTCTCATGACAGTAGCATGATACAAATAGAGATGACAACAAACTAATATGGATGAAGGCCTTAGGCCCGTACCAACCTGAGAAAAAAATCTTATTCATGTAGTCCCATAAGAGATGATATCGAAAGATTATCAAGACAAAAAATCTTATAAAACTAATATATTTTTGTGTACTTCAAATGTATGGTTGAAATGACTCTTGTTTACCAGTGCTGAGATTATATCGAAATATTATCAAGAACTTCCAGCATAGTTAAAGCAATGGCTGGGATACAGTTCATTGTATTGTCTTGTGTAGTTCCACTAAAATGTATGATTGGCACAACATGATCCCTGTTTGCACAAGTAGGAACAAGGTGAAACCTTCATTAGCTTAGTGAGAAAGGATAGGAAGACATTAACATATTACTCTAATAGTAGCATCAAATTCATGATGGACAATACGCAAAACATTGCCTCATTGAACCAATGGCAATAAATTGACATGCAAGACAATAGCACTATTATGTCATGACACTAATAATATTCCCTCACTACTTCACCACATGATTCACCTCCATAGACAAACATACATACGTACATGATTCAACATAGGGTCCTACTAAAGATTTGTTTAACACCTACAGGAAAATTAGGCATCAATAAATTAGTGGTACTTAAGTACTCCTAATTATTTAAGTGAGACAACAGAAGTGGAAGGGCTCCCTGGAGGATCGTCTCACATGTAAGGTAGTCATTGCCAGAGCCTTTGAATGGCCTCGACTGAGGCCTCTGGCTTTAGCAAGATCGCATTGGCACTGTTTATTCTTCTTCTTCTTCCTCTTCATGCTTTGTTTCTCTTTCTCCTCACCAGTTGGTGAAACCAAGTACATGATTGGCCTTCTATTTCAGAATTAGTTTTATCAGTGAGGGAGTACAAGTGTACTAGTAAAAAATAGCATTATTTTCTCATGGCAGTCAGAAAATAGAGATGAACACATGCATTAAATATCATTCTTACCTAAAGGAAGGTTATGGCGCCAATATGGATGATGAGGATTGGAACACAGATCTCCCTGTGTGCAGTTCCACCGAAATGAACCAACTATTCCATTCTGACATTCCAGTTAAACAGCACATAAGTCACTTCTTTTAAGAAGAGTTTTGTGCAGTGCACCAAAAGATCACAACAGCAACCAGGTGAATTGGATATCCCTGTTTGCACAAAAAGCTACAGAGGAAATAGTCAAAGTCTCAAAAAATTACAAGCAGAAACATTTGGCTGAACTTGTCATGGCTTATAACAGTGCCATGGCTTCATTTTTACTAGGGGCGTTAGATTAAGAACAACTAAATATTTGGTATAAGGGCATGGGACAATGGGTGCACCAGCAGTCCAACACCATGTACATAAACAGGGGCATAAATTGGTGATTCATAGTTTGTTGCCCCGAGAAACAAACATCCAAGAAACATATCTGGGTTGGTCCCATTTTTGTTCACTCTAGCCACCTACTCCTATGTGTGGATAGCAAATCTAGTCCTGGTCATACCATAGTGTACAGCGTTACCCCTATATTTCCCTTTTCGACCAAGAGACCGGTTGGATGACCAGTCTGTACTACTTTCACCCCCATTCCTTCCTGTTTGTACCAAGTCCGATGTACATACTAAATTCCCCCACCCCCACTTTTATTTCTTGTTTGAACCAAGTACTCCCTCCGTCAGGAATTACTTGTCATCAAAATGGATGTGTCTAGAACTAAAATACATCTAGATACATCCATTTCAATGACAAGTATTTCCGGACGGAGGGAGTACAAGATTCGACTCCATGAAGTAGCTTTACCTCTAACAATAGAAGAAGAAAAATAGGTGACGTTGGACCATCCGATCGAGAGGGGCTGAGAGGTAGAAAATGATGCACATGCAGTAGCGAGCTGGGGAAGTAGAGCTGAGGCAGTTTCGAATGAGAATATACCCGAAGGTCATCGGGATGTGGATAGGTGGGTGGCGGGAGACCGGATCCGCCCACACTAGGGCAACGACGAAGGGATCGGAGGACCTCCCGCACTGGCGCTCGGCCAGAGATAACGGTGCGGCCGGCAGTGGGTCTCCTCCCTCGCTGTTGATGACGGCCTAAACGCTGCCCCTCCTCCCCTTCACCGGCGGAGGGGGATACGTCCGGATCTATAACTAGAAGTGAGGATAGAAGGACAGTGTTTTTTGAAGGGAGAAAGACAGTGTTACCACCGCTATCTTGTTTAGATCTGGAGAGGATGAGAGTGTGTGAATAGAGCAAGCCTAGCAAGCAAGCGCGGAGGCTCCGACCTATATATACGTAGTGGGGTAGTTTTCCTTTTTCACTCCATCAAAACAATCGTTTAAAATTGTGTACTACTATGTGCCAGGTCACCATTTTTTAGTTGTTGATTGTTTTTTGAGATAGCTACTCGCTTGTTCCAAGTGGTGTTACGGTGTGCCAGGTCGCACTTTGTATCGTTCAAGTCTGGTGCAAGTCCCTCCATTAAATGAACAACCACCCCTCGTAAATTGTGAACAAGCCCACGAATAAAATTAGTGGAAACATGGGTTGCCCCAACATACATTATTATTTATATTTTCTACTCCCTCCATTCCTAAATATAAGTCTTTTTTATTAGCCACACCTAAGACAAGATTTTTTTATTAGCAGTGAACCCCACATGTCATAGACACAAAAAGTGTTTAGAGATTCCCTTAGGCAAGCCAAAGTGTGTCTAACAATTAGAGCAACTCAAGTTAGGCAAGTGTGGAAAGTGTGGGAAAAATAATGTGGCAACATAAGACAAACATAGTCATAATCCAAACAGCCTCGTAATTTTTTGTGACATACCTGAAAATTTGGTTAGTTAAATTTATAGTCTAAATTTGGCAAGGTGCATCAAATCAATACATGCAAGTATCAAAAGGAAAGTCACGGCATGCATCCATGCGTTGTACTCCCTCCGTTTCCAAATATAAGTCTTTTTAGAGATTGCAACAAGTGACTACATACGAAGCAAAATATGTGTACATACATTTGTATGTTGTAGTCCATTTGAAATGTGTAAAAAGACTTATATCAAGTGCAGTGCTTTGATGTGTCGCGTCAACTCGTACAAGACCGAGAAGTTTGATTACTACAACGCCCTCTCCCTCGCGGATTGAGCTCCGGTGCCTTAACTGCACCTTCCTTTGGCTGCATGACAGGTGGGCCAACCTCCTGTTGGGCCCACCTGTCATAGACACAAAGGCAGGAGCAGTAAGTCAATGAAGCTGCATCCCTCCCTCACGCATGAGCGTGGTGGCTGGCAGGACTAGTAGATGCTTTACACGCTATCCCTCCCGCACGAGGTGGACGGACATGCAACAGTGGATTCGATACTGTAGAAGTAGGAGTAACATCATTGTTCGTCTTCTCGAAGAGGCAAAGAGCCAAGCGCAACCCGAACGTGGCAGTTGCGAACGCTCGCGTGGTGTGGTGCCTTGGAGCACGCATATAGCGAGGCCCTTGCATCAGACAAAATTGCTATTTGCGCCCACTATTGTAGAAGTACTAGTACTTGCTACTCCCTCCGTCTAGGTGAGCAAGTCATCTTAGGCTACTTCCAATGCATTGGTGCTTAGCTTTTGTAGCTAAGCTTCCCTCATTGAATTGTTCAACAATTAAACTCTATCATCCATTGGTTGATAGTAATTCTGCATAGGTCCACGCGCTTAGCACCGTTTCCTCCTGGGGTCACCATAATGCTCTCTTTCCTCCTTAATTGCTTTGCCACATCACTTTCTTGCCTATGTGGCACCCTTAGCACCTGTACACCGTGGAGCACTGGGAAGGGCCTTTAGGTTGTGCACCATGACCAAGGATGAGGGGAAAACGAGAGACCTTAATGTTTATTTGCTAATTAATAGCATTGCATGCAATGAACTAGCCACTGCATGTCGTGTTTGGTAGTCTCAAGTCATTAAAAGCATGCACACCTCTCATCTCTCATTGGTTGATATGTAAAGAAACAAGAAACAAGGTAGAAGTTAATGCACCATGCCTAAGTGTTTTGGGATTATTTGATTTTCATAAGATGACTTACACACCTAGACGGAGGGAGTAGTATAGCCCTGTAAACCGGAAAGGAGTATTTGCCTTTCTAGAGATTTCAATAAGTGACTAGACTACACCGCATGCAGTAATCCCTCCCTTCTGGTTTATAGGGATCAAATCTCAAATCTCATGAACCAAGGCATTTTGCGATTGGAGGAATGTATCTCGTACTTTACAAAGCTACCCTAATTAAACTCATGAATTAATTATGTAGTTCTCTCATTTTCCTCTCCGCCTTGGTCATGGTGCACAATATTGAGCACTCCTATATGACTAGCCGCTCTATCTACATGCGGGACATCAAAGCATCCGGGCTCGCGTGCCATCCACCAAATCACAGCGAGGTGCTACAGTCGAGACTCACCTGTCACCCCGATGTGTCCTTCATGACCCGTCATATCACAAAACCCACACCTTCACCAGCAGTGGTAAAGTGGCCTCGAACTTGGACTGGACGAATCAACCATCATTTCACTGGAACGCTCGTTGAAGCCCTTTCTCCCCTTTCTTGAAGAAAACCTCACTCCAGGCTACTCACTTCTGACATTTTTCTTCTATACCGATGAAGGAAAGGTGGGCGAATCAATGATGCTGCTATATTTTCATTCCAAGAATCTTCTTTTTGCGAAGCAGCGACCGATCCTCACAGCCTATTATTTTCCCGTTTTCATTGCGATTGTGGTTTCCTTTCGATTGCCTTTTGTTTGTCAGTTCATTGATGGATCTTGGAGCACTAGGCAAAGAGTTGCCGGCGGACAACCCACTGGAGACAATGATCTCCAGGAAGCGAGCACAGACCAACGAGTTGACCATGTTGGCGGGCCAACCGATGGAGATGAAGAACTCCAAGAAACAAGCACTGGCCAAAGAGTTGACGACGTTGGCATACGAACTCCTCAAAGAAAGTTGGAAGAACAGCAAGGGCCCCATTGTGCCTACCCCAAAAACTCTGATGGCCACCTATGCGAAGCTCAAGGCCAGTTTGAGGAGATAGTCGCCGTTGAGAAGCAGTATTCCCCTGGCAAGGTGATGGCCGCCATCGAGGACGAGGAGATGGCCCCCGGAGGGATGAGATCCCCCGGTGAGCTGCACAAGGTAAAAAATAATGGCTTATTACCATATTTGTGGTTTTTGATTATTTGCAATATGCTTGCTAATATGTTAGGGTTGTGCAGGTGCCGGTGGACGTCCTTGATGATTCCGATGTCGCGGCCCGTCCTGTGGACAACGCCCCAGAGACCATTTTCGATGTCGCGGTCCGTCCTGTTGACATCGGCCTGGAGATTGATTCTGATGCCGCTGTCCATCCTATGGACATCGCCCTAGAGATCGATTTTGATGTCACTGTCAGTCCTGTGGACATCGCCCCAGAGATTGATTCCCATGTCGTTTTCCATGCTGTGGTCATTGCCCGAGAGATCAATGACAAGAAATAGTTGGCCGTGCTAATCCTTCAGGGTAGTTTGCATTGCCCTGTGTTTAATTACTAGAATGATGCGTGTTATCAAACCATCTTAGGGCTAGTGCATTGTCTTGTGTGGGCGGTACTTGCTACTTTTGTTTGATAGTGAATCATGCGAACCCTCTCCAAATTATGGAAATAGATGTATCCTCACCAGCTTTTGATGTAATATATGGCATGCTTAGATGTAAGTTTGAACTGTTTGTCATATCAGCAGGGCTTGTTTGATGATTCTTGGTGTAAGTAGGCTAGCTACTGTGCGATCTATAGTACTTGCAAAACACTCACCGAAGAGAAACGTTGGGGCTGATGAGCTCGTGGTACGCTTATACTTATCCGTCGTTGATCGACCAATAGCCCAAGCTCCTAAAATTGTAGGCTTAGCGATCGATCAGACAATAGTCGACACGGATACACTCATGCCTCATTTGGTTCATAGGGTAGGAAAATCGTAGCAAAAGTACAAAGACATACAACACAAAATCATAGCAGTACAGAGACGTACTCCCTCCGTTCCAAAATAGATGACCTAGGCGGGCTAGTTTGGCCTTGTGGGTTTCAGTGGTATGACGTGGTACAGTGCCGTCCAGTCTTCGCGTGTGGTAGCAGTATTGTGGGTATAGTAAGTTTTCTTGAAGAAGCGGAATTCAACGAAGTCATGATGGTTCCTTCGTCCTAACAACTTACAGTGGGAAAGGTTGGGCCTGCGATATGACTGGGGTAGACAAGGATAGTGCATGGAAGGTGGACCAGGATGGCCGACGTCCCACATGTCGGTGAATGAAAGTATTCTTTCCGATATAGAGGACGAGCAACGAGTATTCATTGTCTATTTTTGATGAAAGCTATTGTCTCCACTATTACGACGGAGGAGTGTGAAACACGGCAGCCAGTGAACTTGGCATGTGCACCACTCCCTCCTTCCTCATGTAATGCTACCATACTGTTGACTATAAGGTTGGCTATAAGGTTACAACTTTTTCTCACTTTCTCTCTATCTATTTCCTCTCAAATGTTTTTTACCTTTCTTTTTTTAGACACAATTGTTTTTTATGCCTTTTTTAGAATTATTAATTTTATACCTAGGAGCACGTGTAGAGACGGGCTCTTGCAGAGCTCACTCCTTGACTTTGTCAATGCCTCTCTCTCCTCCACATAAGCGTGCGTATAGCCCACTATTTTACTGGTACTACTTGCTATGCATGCATGCGGCGGGCAGCTGGCGTCTTGAGGGGCCAGGGTGGTCAGAGCGGGCTTGGAAGCGGTCCGGACTCCAGCTTGGCCCACCTCACATTATCACCATATATTTCTTGGAGTCCGTGCGCGGCGAGCGGGCGATCTCTTCTCCCTCCCCCGTTTCTCTCTTCTCAGCCGACGCCCGCCGAGCGATTAGATTCCGGCTATTGACGGTTTATTCAATTGCAGGCCCACATGTCAGGGAAATTGCAAGACAACGCGTGTCCACTCTGGTGAGCAGCGTGCAAGCCAGACTATCGGGGGTGCGACGCAGACGAGTCGTAAGTGCGCCGCCTTTTCCTTAGAACTTGCAAAGAGTAACATTTTCTCGCGATCGATCGATATAAATCCAGAACGAAATGACGAGGGCGGTGCTTTCCCGCTTGTTAGGTGGGCTAGTTTGAGTGATATGATGTGCTACAGTGCCGTCCACTTGATCCATTTTTATGTAAGCGGGAGGAGTGTGAAATACCACGGATCTGATTTTGATCGAGGGATAACTGTTCCCTGCCAAATAATGGAGCACTGTTAGCGATTATAGCATGATATTTAGGGCATCTCCAGCGCTGGCCCACAAATTTACACCGTCATCTGTCCTAGGACACTGATGGATGCCATCCAATGCTGGCCGCATACCTTTTGACAACTATATGAACTAACCGGATGAAATTCGTGCAAACAAAGCAAATTTCAAATTAACCGGATGAAATTCATTACATTTTGAAAACTTTTCCTACAAACTAGACGAAATTCATTACATATTTGCACAAACCGTACTAAAACCTACTGTAAACCTAATCTAAATGATCGCCGGCGCCCGACCACCATGTCCGGCCATGAACCCGAGAAAGCCGGCCATTGCCTTTGCCTCCTCCTCATTCGCCTTGATAACCTCCTCCTCCGGAGCACAAGGTTCTAAAGATTTCCGCCTCAACATCACTGTCAAGCGGCTAATTGGCCGCCAATGTTTACCCCACCAAGCCTGGCGTCGACTGAGTGGAGTAGTAATAACCCACAAGTAGCCTCTTTCGATAAGTAAGAGTGTCGAACCCAACGAGGAGCTAAAGGTAGAACAAATATTCTCGCAAGTCCTATCTGCCACTGATACGACTCTACGCATGCTTTGTGTTTGCTTTACATAGAACAAGTATGAAACTAGAATTACTTTGTAGGTGTTGTTGGATAGGTTTGCAAGATAATAAAGATCACGTAAATAAAAATTAGGGGCTGTTTAGATAAAGAAGCAACAAAGTAAATATAGCGAGTGTGGAAAAGTGGTGGTAGGGGTTGTGAAATTGTCCCGAAGCAATTGACTACTTTACTAGACCGATAATCACTATTGCAATTCTATTTGAGGGAGAGGCATAAGCTAACATACTTTCTCTTCTTGGATCATATGCACTTATGATTGGAACTCTAGCAAGCATCCGCAACTACTAAAGATCATCAAGGCAAAACCCAACCATAGCATTAAAGTATCAAGTCCCCTTTATCCCATACGCAAACAACCTACTTACTCGGGTCTGTGCTTTTGTCACTCACGCCACCCACCATAAGCAAATCATGAACATATTGCAAACCCTACAGCGGAAATCCCTCACGCTTGCGCGACACGGAGGGCACAATAGGACAACACCAATAATAAAACATGCAATTCAAACCAATCATAGCAATTCATCAATCACCGGTAGGACAACGAAAATCTACTCAGACATCATAGGATGGCAATACATCATTGGATAATAATATGAAGCATAAAGCACCATGTTCAAGTAGAGGGTACAATGAGTTGCGGTAGAGTGGACTGCTGGATATAGATGGGGGAAGGTGATGGTGATGTTGGTGAAGATGATGGAGGTGTTGGTGAAGATCGCGGTAATGATGATGGCCCCCGGCAGCGCTGCGGCACCATCGGAAGCAAGGGGGAGAGAGCCCTGCTTCTCCTTCTTCTTCCTTGACCTTCTCCCTAGATAGGAGAAGGGTTTCCCCTCTGGTCCTTGGCTCCCATGGCGTGGGAGGGGCGGGAGCCCCTCCGAGATTGGATCTATCTCTCTATCTCTATCTGTTTCTGCGTTCTCAGATTCTGCCCCTTCACCGTTTCTTTTGTATCCGGAGATACGTAACTCCGATTGGGGTGAATCTTTTGCCCAGATTTTTCTCATAAAATTAGTTTTCTTGCGGAAAAAGAAGAGCGTCAACCGCCTTACGGGGTGCCCACGAGGGTCCAGGGCGCGCCTGCCTCCCTGGGTCGCGCCCCCTGCCTCGTGGCCCCCTCGGGCACCGACTCGCGTTGATTTTACTTCCCAAAAATCACAAATATTCCAAAATAATTCTCCGTCTGTTTTTATCCATATTGGGTTTCTGCGAAACATAAAACATGCAACAAAAAGGAACTGGCACTGGGCACTGGATCAATATGTTAGTCCCAAAAAATAGTATAAAAAGTTGCCAAAAGTATATGAAAGTGGAATAATATTGGCATGGAACAATCAAAAATTATAGATACGACGGAGACGTATCAGCATCCCCAAGCTTAATTCCTGCTCGTCCTCGAGTAGGTAAATGATAAAAAAAGATAATTTTTGATGTGGAATGCTACCTAGCATAATCTTGATCATATGTCTAATCATGGCATTAATATTAAGACACGAGTGATTCAAAGCAATAGTCTATCATTTGACATAAAAACAATAATACTTCGAGCGTACCAATAAAGCAATCATGTCTTTCAAAACAACATGGCCAAAGAAAGTTATCCCTACAAAATCATATAGTCTGGCTATTGCTCTATCTTCATCACACAAAGTATTTAATCATGCACAACCCCGATGACAAGCCAAGCAATTGTTTCATACTTTAGTAATCTCAAACTTTTTTCAACTTTCACGCAATACATGAGCATGAGCCATCGACATAGCACTATATGTGGAATAGAATGGTGGTTGTGGAGAAGACAAAAAAGGAGAAGATAGTCTCACATCAACTAGGCATATCAACGGGCTATGGAGATGCCCATCAATAGATATCAATGTGAGGGAGTAGGGATTGCCATGCAACGGATGCACTAGAGCTATAAGTGTATGAAAGCTCAAATTGAAAACTAAGTGGGTGTGCATCCAACTTGCTTGCTCATGAAGACCTAGGGCATTTGAGGAAGCCCATCATCGGAATATAGAAGCCAAGTTCTTTAAAGAAAATTCCCACTAGTATATGAAAGTGAAAGCATAGGAGACTCTCTCTATGAAGAACATGGTGTTACTCTGAAGCACAAGTGTGGTAAAAGGATAGTAACATTGCCCTTTCTCTCTTTTTCTCCAATTTTTTTAATTTTGTTTTGAATAGGCTTCTTTGTCCTCTTTTTTTTATTTAGGCTTCGGTGGCCTCTCTTTTGTTTATTAAATCCGGAGTCTCATCCCGACTTGTGGGGGAATCATAGTCCCCATCATCCTTTCCTCACTGGGGCAATGCTCTAATAATGATGATCATCACACTTTATTTACTTACAACTCAATATTACAACTCGATATCTAGAACAAAGATATGACTCTATATGAATGCCTCTAGCGGTGTACCGAGATGTGTAATGATCTAGCGTAGCAATGACATCAAAAAACGGACAAGCCATGAAAACTCACGCTAGCTATCTTACGATCATGCAAAGCAATATGACAATGGATGCTGAAGTCATGTATATGATGATGATGGAAGTTGCATGGCAATATATCTTGGAATGGCTATGGAAACGCCATGATAGGTTGGTATGGTGGCTGTTTTGAGGAAGGTATATGGTGGGTGAATGGTACCGGCGAAAGTTGCACGACACAAGAGAGGCTAGCAATGGTGGAAGGGTGAGAGTGCGTATAATCCATGGACTCAACATTAGTCATAAAGAACTCATATACTTATTGCAAAAATCTACAAGCCATTGAAAACAAAGTACTACACGCATGCTCCTAGGGGGATAGATTGGTAGGAAAAGACCATCGCTCGTCCCCGACCTCCACTGATAAGGAAGACAATCAATAAATAAAATTGTGCTCCAACTTCATCACAAAGCGGTTCACCATACATGCATTCTACGGGAATCACAAACCTCAAAACAAGTATTTCTACTAATCCACAATTGCCCACTAGCATGACTCTAATATCACCACCTTTATATCGCAAAACTATTGCAAGGAATCAAACATATCATATTCAGTGATCTACAAGTTTATGTAGGATTTTATGACTAACCATGTCAATGACCAATTCCTGTCATCTCTCTAAATAGATATAAGTGAAGCAAGAGAGTTTAATTCTTCCTACAAAAGATATGCCCACGCTCTAACAAATTTAAGTGAAGCAAAAGAGCATTCTACAAATGGCGGTTTTCTATGTGAAGAGAAACAGGCAATCCAAACTTTAAATGATATAAGTGAAGCATATGAAGCATTCTATAAAGCCACACTCAAAAGATTTAAGTGAAGTGCAATGAGCATTCTATAAATCAACCAAGGACTATCTCATACCAGCATGGTGCATAAAAGAGAAATGAAAACTAAATGCAAAAGACACTCCAAGACTTGCACATATCGCATGAACGAAACGAATACGAAAACATACCGATACTTGTTGAAGAAAGAGGGGATGCCTTCCGGGGCATCCCCAAGCTTAGACGCTTGAGTCTCCTTGAATATTTACTTGGGGTGCCTTGGGAATCCCTAAGCTTGAGCTCTTTCCTCTCTTCCTTTTCCTCATATCGAGACCTCCTCGATCAAACACTTCATCCACACAAAACTTCAACAGAAAACTCAGTAAGATCCGTTAGTATAATAAAGCAAATCACTACTCTAAGTATTGTAGCAAAGCAAATCATATTTTGTTTTTGCATTGTGTCTACTGTAATATAGCTTTTCCATGGTTTAATCCACTAATATAAATTGATAGATTCATCAAAACAAGCAAACTATGCATCAAAAACAGAATCTATCAGAAACAGAATAGTCTGTAGCAATCTGAACATTCACCATACTTCTGGTACCCAAAAAGTCTACCAAAATTATAAAAATAAACAATTTGTACAGCAAGACAGCACAAAAGGAATCAGAACCATTTGACGTTCCAGTTAAAAATGTAAAATCGCGCACTACAGCCAAAGTTTCTGTCCTGCACCGTACAAACCAACAAGCATTGTAAACATCCTAAAGGCAAACCTTGGCACATTATTTTTATAATACAATGGAATTGTACAAGGGGATAATTATTTTTGATGAAAAGTTTCTGTAATTAAGATTCACAAAGTTTCCGTGAACATGAACAAAGTTCAAAGAGCTCTCCCACTTCAGCAATGCTTGTCTCTCTCACTTTCACTTTCCTTTTTGAAAAGTTTTGGTTTCCCCTCTTTATTTTTTTTGTTTTTAGAATATATAAAAGCAATCAACAGAAATAAATGACTCTCTAAAACTTCCGGGTTGTCTCCCCGGCAGCACTTACTTTAAAGCCATTAAGCTAGGCATAAAGTGCTCAAGTAATGGATCCACCCGGATCCCAAGGTATATCAAAGCCAATTTTAATTAACAATGATTTGTAATTTAGTAGTTAGCACAAAGTAACATATATCATGCAACAACGAAGTCTAACTCTCTTCCTATGCATCGGCATGTCATAAAAGAACAATTCATGCACACCAAGTAAAGGCCAATGTATAGTATAAGCAGTTTCTTGCAATTTTATCATATTGGAAACGTAGAGAGGTGGAGATATAGTTCCTCTCTCATAATGATTGCAAGTAGGAGCAGCAAGCACATGCATATAATATTCATCAAAACTATCATGTGCAATGGTAAAAGGCAACCCATCAATATAATCCTTAATAAGCACAAACTTCTCTGATATAGTGTAGTTTGGAGAATTCAAAAAGATAATAGGACTATCATGCGTGGGTGCAATAGCAACAATTTCATGTTTAACATAAGGAACTATAGCAAGTTCATCTCCATAAGCATAATTCGAATTGGCATCTTGGCCACAAGTATAGCAAACATCATCAAAAAGGGATACTTCAAGAGAATCAACGGGATCATAACAATCATCATAGAAATCATCCTTCAGTAAGCACGAAGGGGAATTAAACAGTGTATGAATTGAAGAGTTACTCTCATTAGAAGGTGGGCACGGGTAGCTAATCCGCTCTTCCTCCTTTTGTTCTTCGCTCTCCTCATCATCTTTTTCATCCAATGTGCTCACAGTTTCATCAATTTCTTCTTCCATAGACTCCTGCAAAATATTAGTCTCTTCTTGGACAGCGGAGACTTTCTCAATAATGCATCAATATTGTAATTGTATTCATAATGTTTATAGCAATATCTAAGTATAGCAAAATTTTCAGGTCTGTAAACTAAATCATCCAAATCTTCAAACTCTTTAAACATAGATACAATCTCATAAGCACCCATAAAAGCAACGAATTCTTCTATTTGTTCCACATCATAGTAATCATATATACCATTAGCATAAGAAACCAAGGTTTTATTATCATTAAATTTGCATGAAAAGGGAAGGTGTGGAGCCTTCATCCTAGAGCAACAAGTATAATCATATCTCAAGCATAGTTGCCTAGCATACCAATACAACAAATAAATTTGATCCCATAATAGTTTACCTTTTTGTGTCAAGCGATAATCCCTAAAGTATTCGCGTTGATCCAACATGTCTCCCATAAAAAAATTGAATGGGGTTTTCTCAGGATTATCAAAGTAGTACATAATTTCCTTCACATAACGAGCATCGAGGGTTTTAGGAGGTTCCCCATCTCCATGAGCAGCAAGTACCCCTAATTTTTTTGGTATTTCATGTTCCATATCCATAGCTAAAGATAGAGAACAACTAAGAACAGTAAATAAAAATTACTTAGTGATAAAGCAAACAAGCACACACGAGAATATTCACCCCACGCTATGACTCCCCGGCAACGGCGCCAGAAAAAGGTCTTGATAACCCACAAGTATAGGGGATAATTGTAGCCTTTTTTGATAAGCAAGAGTGTCAAACCCAACGAGGAGCTAAAGGTAGAACAAATATTCTCTCAAGTCCTATATGCCACTGATACGACTCTACGCACGCTTTGTGTTCACTTTACCTAGAACAAGTATGAAACTAGAAGTACTTTGTAGGTGTTGTTGGATAGGTTTGCAAGATAATGAAGAGCACGTAAATAAAAAGTAGGGGTTGTTTAGATAAAGAAGCAATAAAGTAAATATAGCGAGTGTAGAAAAGTGGTGGTAGGAGTTGTGAAATTGTCCCTAAGCAATTGACTACTTTACTAGACCGATAATCACTATTGCAATTCTATTTGAGGGAGAGGTATAAGCTAACATACTTTCTCTTCTTGGATCATATGCACTTATGATTGGAACTCTAGCAAGCATCCGCAACTACTAAAGATCATTAAGGTAAAACCCAACCATAGCATTAAAGTATCAAGTCCCCTTTATCCCATATGCAAACAACCTACTTACTCGGGTCTGTGCTTCTGTCACTCACGCCACCCACCATAAGCAAATCATGAACATATTGCAAACCCTACAGTGGGAATCCCTCACGCTTGCGCGACACGGAGGGCACAATAGGACATCACCAATAATAAAACATGCAATTCAAACCAATCATAGCAATTCATCAATCACCGGTACGACAATGAAAATCTACTCAGACATCATAGGATGACAACAAATCATTGGATAATAATATGAAGCATAAAGCACCATGTTCAAGTAGAGGGTACAGCGGGTTGCAGGAGAGTGGACTGCTGGATATAGATGGGGCAAGGTGATGGAGATGTTGGTGAAGATGATGGAGGTGTTGGTGAAGATCGCGGTGATGATGATGGCCCCCGGGAGCGTTGCGGCGCCACCGGAAGCAAGGGGGAGAGAGCCCCCATTATTCTTCTTCTTCCTTGACCTTCTCCCTAGATGGGAGAAGGGTTTCCCCTCTGGTCCTCGGCTCCCATGGCGTGGGAGGGGCGAGAGGCGCTCCGAGATTGGATCTATCTCTCTGTCTCTCTATGTTTCTGCATTTTCAGATTCTGCCCCTTCACCGTTTCTTTTATATCTGGAGATGCGTAACTCCGATTGGGGTGAATCTTTTGCCCTGATTTTTCTCATAAAATTAGCTTTCTTGCGGCAAAAGAAGAGCATCAACCATATTATGGGGTGCCCACGAGGGTCCAGGGCGCGCCTGCCTCCCTGGGGCACGACCCCCTGCCTTGTGGCCCCCTCGGGCACTGTCTCGCGTTAATTTTACTTCCCAAAAATCACAAATATTCCAAAATAATTCTCCATCCGTTTTTATCCCGTTTGGACTCCGTTTGATATTGGGTTTCTGCAAAACATAAAACATGCAAATAACAGGAACTGGCACTAGGCACTGGATCAATATGTTAGTCCCAAAAAATAGTATAAAAAGTTGCCAAAAGTATATGAAACTTGAATAATATTGGCATGGAACAATCAAAAATTATAGATACAACGGAGACGTATCAAGTAGCGATGGCCTTCCTAGGACCAGAGCGGCGGCGACCTATCGTGTACTACTCTTCCTCGCTGCCGGTTGCGCCCGCGCACGCACGCCGACTTCGTGGTCGTGGAGGCGGAGGGCGACCGGGGGGTGCCAGCGATCTCCTTCGTTTGCTCCTGCGACAGTACGTCGAAGAGAGCTTTGGAGCGCGCCTGGAGCGGAGCCGCCGATGTCCCTCGTCTGCTCCTGCGATAGTACGTCCAAGAGAGCTTCGGAGCGCCAGGAGGCTATGGTTGGAGTGGTGCCGACAAAAGGAAGGGACCGGAGGAGAATGAGTGTGGGTCTTTGGCTATCGCTGGGAGCTGGGGCTCAAGTTAATATAGCGGGCGAATGGCAATGAGCCGCGACAGACGAATGGACGGCTGGCGCCGAAGTAGGTTCGTCGGGCGTGAATGCGAATGCTGCTTCAGTGACTTAAGTGCAGATGCGTTGGGTTACTAACATATGGGCCCAACAGGCATCTGGCCCGCATGTCAGTGACACACCAACTGCACCTGCAGTTAAGTCCGGTGAATGCGGCATTGACGTTCTGGAGAGACGATGACCGTTTCAGGTGGGAAGCGCGCGCTAGCGAGTGAAGGGGTTTGGGTAGGCCAGGGCGGTCGGACGCTGGCGTGGTGGTAAAGTGTGAACTCATGGATGACGAGCCTTTGAAGCATATGCGGCACGTATTGACAACCAGGCGTGCATGCAACGGCTCTTGTCACCAGCTAGCCTTCGACGACCACCATTAGACACCACACAACCATGCATAACTTATGAATAATGGACGAATCGATCAGACACACGTGTGCAGTGGCACTAAGATCGTTCGCTCACAATAGTACATACTCCGTACCATAGTACCCTCTCTAGCTAGGCTGTTTTATAGATTGTCATTGTGATAGACGATATACATGAGCAAGGCACTCCGAGTATGACCGTTGGTGTTGAGCCAGGTGAATACATGCTCGGCGTTCGCGTAGGCCTCCATCAAATGTCTAAACAGTAATGTCAGGCACCGCCGGGGCGCGCAGGTGATGGGCTCGCCGTTTGCGTTGCGCCATGAGCAGGACTTTGATTTAGAGGGTGACGTGCATGCATTAGCATGCTTTGACAGCGTGAGCGTGAGTGTCTGACACAAAGTATTTCATTTTCATTTGGCTGACGAGTGTGCGTTGCACCGACTAGTCCATGGTTTGATTCCCGACATACGCATAATTTTGGTTTTTATGTATTTATTTGTCCATTGACAGGTAGGCCCGCGTAGATAGATAAAGAACACGAGCTGATGAGGCGCATGCAGACTGTTTGATTGGTCAACCAGACAAATACGGAGCTATACGCTGAGCCAGTGACCGTATAATCACCACATCTTGTGTACAATGATCAAAGTGAGCTATCAAGACAAGTTCAATGACCGCCAATGCATTTTACTCGGTAATAAATGACCAGGATTGAAAGGGGAATCCAAATTTCCTTCGTCTTCTGTCCTTGAGCTCTTGATAAACCAATGCACTATACGGTTGTCCGGCCACTCCACCTCAGAGCTCTCACCAAGCGTCGTTCATGCCACCGCGTTGCACACTAACTGGTAAGGCATCGATGGTATCCCGCCGCGCCGAGTTCCTCGCCGCCCACGACCGCACACAAAATGGTAGGAAAGCGATGGCATCCCGCCGTGCCGAGTTCATCGCTGCTCGCGACGTCACACCTATGAGGGAGGAATTTGAAGCTGCCAAGGCCGAATGGGCGGTAGAGCAAGAGGCGGCCAAAGCCGCACAAAGGGAGCGGAAAAATCAGAAAGCACTCAAGAAAAGAGAGGCCCACCAGCGCAAGAAAGAAGAGGACGCACACGCTGGTGCGGAGAGGTCGGCGGAGATCCAAGAACGGTGGGGTGTCACCGACAAAGCCGGGAAGGAGAACGATGGTGTCTGGCCAGCATGTGAGAAGTAGTAGTACTAGTAGTTAGTGTGTGTGTCTGTGTCTGAGTACGAGCATGTACCAGTACTACTAGTTACTACTATAGTTTTTAGAGCAAATTACCAGTACATTAGCCTAGAATAAATGAAAAAATTCCTATCCTATGCATCAAATGGCATCTCTTTCTCTATAGGAAATGAGATGCATGTCATCTCACTTCCTATGACTTTCATATTCCTATAAAACTCCTATCCTATGAACGAAAGGAGGCCTCTGTTGGAGTAACTACTGTAGCTAACAGTACTGCTGGTACAGTAGTTTTCTTCAAGAAGCGGAATTCAACGAAGTCATGATGGTTCCTGGAAAAAAATAATATGAGACCAGGTCTCACGGTTAGCAAGTGAGACCCGCCCTGATGGATGACATGTGGCATTCACAAATCACAAAGCATCTAATCTCTCCCCCCTTGATTTCAGGTGGGGGTGGATCAGATGCTTTGTGATTTGTGAATGCCATGTGTCATCCATCAGGATGGGTCTCACCTGCTAACCCGTGAGACCTGGTCGTCTGAGCAACTTCAAAGTGGGAAAGTGGGCCTGTGATTTGACGGCTCATTAGTCATTATTACTACGGCGCGACGACCGGGGTGACTCTCCCTTGGAGTTCTGCGTGCATGGCAAGTGGACCAGGATGGTCGACGTCCCACATGTTGGCAAACGGAAGTATTCTTTCCGATATCGAGGAGCAAGGAAACCGCGTGGTATAGTATCACTGCTGATTGGTTCTCAAAAAAATAGTATCACTTCTGATTTATAATTATTTTTTATTTTTGATGAATGCTAGTGTTTCAACTCTTACAACGAAGAGTGTCAAACACGGCATGTGCTGGATGTCCCACACGTCAGCGAAAGGAGTGGGACATGAACAGCGTGGTAGAGCCCAACGCAAAAAAAACAGCGTGGTAGAGCGTCTCCACTTCTTCCACTTCTGGGTCGGAGACCACACGTAGTAGTACTAGTAGTATGAACGATACAAAGTGCAACCTGGAGAGAAAGACACGTCTAGTTGGAAGGTCTCGGGGCATACACGTAAACAAATATAAAAGTTAATATGTGCCTCCAACTAATATAGTTGTAGTAGTAGAGTACTTAGGCACGTACTCCATAACATCACCATGCATTGCACGTACAACATTTAGTGGTAGTATGTAGTAAGAGACAAATGCCGCCCAAGAGTTCCCTTCTCGACCCACTTTTGGGTGTTTGGTAGAGTGTATGGAGGGTGCATGAGTCCACACTAGTTTAGCACAAATACACTAGAAGCATGCATGAATAGAGCATGCATGAAGATGGGTGTTGAGTTGAGCATGCATGAAGAGGGAACAACTATGCTGAGATGAGAACGCAACCAAACACACCCTATATGCCACGCATGTTCATACCATTTGTGCCTTTCTACTTCACTTACTGCGCTACATTACTCAGGTTCGTACGTCCACTCCTGGGTACATGTCCATCTTGTAGTTCGAGTCCCACGTGTTCTTCATATAGATGGAACGATCCTTGCATGACACGTGCACCTTGATGCTAGATTTCTCCCGTGTTGGCAAAAGGATGAACAAAGCTCACGTAGAAAAAATATAGTGGAAGAACATAGATTCCCGACTACCGAGAAGGAGCAAGGAACCTCGTGGTGGAGCGTCTGCACTCACAATATTTAATATTATTCAGCGATATAAAATCAACCAATCATCTCCAAAGTGGACTGGAAGAGTACGAAACACGGCAGCCCAGTGTAGTTACATCATACTAGTACATGGCTAACCCACGCTATCACCATATTTCTTGGCTTCCATGCGACACCTATCTCTAGTAATCCAGTAGCCTGTATCGCTTCTCCCTCCTCATCTCTCTCAAAGTGTGGCGGGCTGGCGTTTTTGCCGTTTATTGAGGTTGGTTAAATCATCACATGTTAGTGACATGCCAAGAGCATTCTAAAAAAATTTCCTTTCACGTTCCATTTTCAAAAAGAAAAAAAAATCCTTTCACATACGAATTTGACTGTATGCTTTGAACAACTTGCATGTCCTATACTGCTCCTGTTTGGATACTCTAACTTAGCTAGAGGTTAGACTAACTCATGACTAACCCTGAACTAACTGTAGACAAAGAGGTGTTTGGGTGACAGGGTTAGATTGACAATAAATGCACTTGATGGAGAGAGAAGTGATTTTTCAGTGGTCCCAATGAGAACTATCTCCAGTTAGCACCTCTTGGGTGGGATAGTTTTTTTTGGGTGGGTTCGGTGCAACTTGCTCCAATTTAAACCCTCATGCTTGGATACTTTAGGGCGATTTGAGCCCCAACTAGCTCAAACTAACTCTAACCCATGGATCCAAACAGGGCATATGGCCAGCCTCGACGCAGAGCAGTCGCGTGCACCGGGAAGCGGCGCTCTCTCAGCCGCCGCGCCACTTCAAAGTCGGCGCCAGTGAGAGGTCGCCTCCTCTCTGGCCGGGCATTAATGCGGCACAGACGCTCCAGGGCGACACTGACCATTCACGTGGGAAGCGCGCGCTGGCAAGGGAGTATAGGTTTTGAACCGTTTCAGGTGTAGTACTGGTAGTTTACAAAACTACTCAATTATTGCACTCAGTTTCCTAAGAAATTGTGGTAAAAAACATTACTCCACAGCCCGCTTTCCTTCTCCTTCCTCTTCCACCGCTGGCACACGTCCGCGGGAAGCGACCGGTCAACCCTTATATAGGAGTGCTAGCATAAAAAGATGCATGCATGACCACTAAAATTTCCAGATTAAAGCGTCGCTCCGGCGGGAGTATGGAGTATGTTGTTACCTTCGGCCAGGCCATGGCTACCGGGCAACAGCGACCAGAGAAGAGGCGGCAGGAGGGGAATGAATGCAGCTACTGTTTGGGTTCACCATCCGGCTTAAATAAATGCGCAACATCACGTGTACCCGCGGGTGCACAAATTTTAACATACGTGTCTGCTTAAGTGGGCGTCGTGTAACTCGTGTGTGTGTGTGTGTGAGAGAGAGAGATTATGAGAGACAGAGTGCGTGTGTGTGACTCTACTCTTCGGACATGTACTCAACCTTTTGCATCGGGATATAAGTATAATGGTATTTACTTTAGCTAGTGATTTACGTGGCCATGTTAACGTGGTTGTGTAAAAAAATGTCACTTCTTGCTCGTGATTTTCGTTATATAATTACAAGCAAGATGCTCGTGCATTGCACGGAACATCAATATGCATTTTTTTACAAAACACCTGTTTGTGATTGACCCATGCAGGAGTAATCCCATGTGTAAAAAATAATGATATCTCGAGAATTTTATCGGAAAACTAGTATCGCGAGAATGTCATCAAAAAAATGAAAGATGATAGATAAGGTGAGGAGGAGTGGAGCATGGTGGTGATTGGTGGTCGGAATGGGCGGAGGCATAGGGATGGACGGCGCCGGCAGGCGGCAGCGGCCACCATGCTAGATTGTTCCAGAGACTTCCTTTTTTAATTGCTGAGCAATGAGGTTGTGGGAGATTAGGATGTGGAGAGAGGTGCGGGTATCTTTTGTAAAATTATCACAGTTTGCTTTCTATCCGTCAAATATAGATCAGACGGTCTATATTACAAGATGGTAGTCACACCATCATCGCCAACTCGGTTTTTTATAAGCGTATAGATGATAAGGTTGCTAACTACTAAAGTAAAGTGGAATTTGTCCATGTTATACAAGTAAATTAAGGTGATTGTTTATCATACGGGTAAGGTTGGATGAAGGGTGGTAGGAACAAATGCTCTGCCTAGAGCATGTGTGTGTGAGATGGAGTCTTAGTGTGGTGTGTGTGTGTGTGTGTGTGAGTGAGAGAGAGAGAGATAGAGAGAGATGGAGTCTTAGTGTGTGTGTGTGTGATAGAGAGAGA
>NC_057801.1:461187628-461207308 GCF_018294505.1 Triticum aestivum
GAGAGAGAAAATGCCCGTAGAAAGGGAAGAGAAGGTGTGTGCGTGTGAGAGGAGTCTACATTGAGAGAACGTGTTTGTTCGAGAGACACTGAGGAAGACTACTATATATCGATGGTGCATGTAGGTGGGAATTAAACGAAGGGATGGTCTTATTGGTTTGGGGGATATAGGGGAAGAGTGAGGGGGGGGGGTAGTTAGAAGGAGATTATTAAGTGTGAATCTGTGTTTTACCCATCCAGGCAAAAGTTATGTGCACACAAGAAGAGAACGATTCAATGTGGCGTTAGGGTTGAGGGTAATTAACTATGTATGGAGACATAGAGACCTTGAACGTGCATGTGTGAGAGGTATACATGTATACGTGGGATGTGTGTGTGTGCGCGCGTGCATGATCGAGATAAAAGAAATAAGACATAATTCATAAGAGCAACAACATGGGAGAGACGGATCGGTATGACAATATGTATGCATGTGAGAATGCAGGGAAGAAGGCCCGACAATTGAGCATGTGTTTTTGTCTTTAAGAGATGGTGGCGTGGGCTGGAGCATGCATCTATGGCGAGCAGAGGGAGTGTGGCACAACGATTGTGCAAAAGAGATCAACCTATAAATGCATATGTATGGAGAGACATATATAGTGTGGGTGATAGGAAGCAAGACTCTGTGCGAGAAAGAAATGTTGACGGAGAAACTACAGATAGATACAGAGATGGAGATGCTAGCTAGAGGGACATCCGCTAGTTTTAGTGTTGGAGATGACCGCCGGGTGGTTCAGAGGGTGAAGTTATATATGTGTGTGAGAGAGAAAGATAAAAAGAGGGCACTTGACTGCATGTAGAGAGAAACATATGTAGTGTGCGTGATAGGAAGCAAGAGTGAGGGCGAGAAAGAAGGTTGATGGAGAAACAGATAAATAGAAAGATAAAGATGCTAGCTAGTGTGCATTAGAGATAGGAGTCGAGTGGATAAGAAGGTTGAGTTATGTGTGTGGGTGTGAAAGAGATAGAGAGAGGGTGCATGTGAGTCACATACAAACAAATATCAGAGAGAAATGAGATCCCGAGAGACGGAGTTTTGTGTCTGCGAGAGACAAAGATATTTCACAACGAGAGTGATAGCTAGAGAGACATATGAGGGAACACAAGATATCTCTAGAGAGAGAGAGTGTGTGTGTGAGCGACATACAAGAGAACAGTGGAGAAATATGAGACCCCGGGAGACAGAGTTTGTGTTTGTGTGTGAGAAAGAGATATTTAAGAGGAAGAGTCGTAGGTTCTCATATCTAAGGAGAGAAATACATCTCTGTATGAGGGGTGTGCGAGTGGCACATAGGGGAATAGTAGAGAGAAATGAGACCCCGGGAGACAAAGTTTTGTGTTTGTGTGAGAGAAAGAGATTCCACATGGAGAATCATAGTTAGAGACACATAGCAGGGAGCGAAATATACTTAGAGAGAGATAGAGTGATGAAGGTCGAGGGAGAGAGTATCGTCAATGTGTTACGAAGATAAAAGATCATTGTCGACATACAGGTAGCACGAGAGATACATGAGAGACGATGAACGCATATAGGTCTAAACATATAGTCATATATAAGCATGAGTGATAGCTATATGAGACGAATATCTGGATTAAAGGGGATTCAAATATTTAAACTGGAGATCACGACATCGATAATATCATAACGCAAATTGGTGTATCAAACATGCATATTCATTTGAATTTGGGCACACGTGTAATGTTATATAGTTTATCAATAATGGTGATCCATAGATTCTTTAATTAGAAACAATGCATGGTTTATATGAAATTAATGTCTAAACGGGATTACACTATATGTTGCGTGTGTGAAATGCATTATACATGTTTATATGAATAATGGTGATCCATAGATTCTTTAATTAGAAACAATGCATGGTTTATATGAAATTAATGTCTAAACGGGATTACACTATATGTTGTGTGTGTGAAACACATTATACATGTTTGAGAAGTAAAATAAACCCGCATGAAACACACATTAATTGGAGACAGTTAGCGAGGAATGCATACATTGGATTTCAACATAAAGTGGTTTCAAATATTTGAAAATCCAAATTGATGGATACAACCTTATGAATCTGAGATCATGCCATTTGTAAACCATATTTATGTATAAATGGTGTTGTGTTTTTGAAAGTATATATAAAAAAATGATGTATATAGAATTTAATTCCAATCGAAAATGGATCCCGCTCGAAATTAGAATATCATCTGCATTACAAAGATAATCTCACAACTATTTATGTTTTCATGGTTCTCAGATATTATAC
Source organism: Triticum aestivum (assembly GCF_018294505.1). Taxonomy (NCBI): domain Eukaryota; kingdom Viridiplantae; phylum Streptophyta; class Magnoliopsida; order Poales; family Poaceae; genus Triticum; species Triticum aestivum. The sequence continues at coordinate 461,189,940 of NC_057801.1, forward strand.
GTAATTACAGTGAATATCAGAATCCGCGCATCAGAAGAATATTGTGGAATACTGCAATGACTTATAGAATTGGCACCAAGGCATTGAGTGCCATTTTGGATGCAATGAAACTCATACGCTCCCCACCTGTAGATTCTTGTTCAGAATATGATCCTAATGACTATTCTAACCTCGAGGAGTCAAAGGCAGATAGCCTGTCATGTTCACCCATCAAGGTGCCTGTGCTAATTTGGCAAGGTTTTATTGATTGCGCGTATTTTGCATATGTTGTCTTGCATTTCTTCTACTTTGTTGCACCACCATCTGCTTAGTTTACTCATCATATATGTCGGGATGCCATGCCCATCCATTATCAATACATATTCCATATGTCATCATACCATGTTTTTCCACTCAGATGTTGTTCTTGTGCATCAGACATCAAAAAGGAAGAGGGTGATTGCCGAACCTGAAGGAGCACCAGCAAAGTCCTTGAAAAACATGGTTGTGCCGGAGAAATCAGACAGCACCCCACTTATATTGGTTGTACAACCAGTGACACAAAACGTAGGACCGACTCCATCAGACTGTACCCATACTTCACTGGCCACACCACTAGCCCCACCACACAGGACCTGGACTCCAGCAAAAGGTATGCCGATTTTAGTTGCCATAGCACCAGCCGTACCACAGAAAAGTCCCACTCCAGCAAAAAGTCCAGCAAGTCCACCGGCCGAAGACCTATCCCAACTACAGAGACGGGCAATTCCTGCAGATTGGAACCCCATTCCAGTTATTCCCAGTTTAAAAGACAATGCTTTCAATGTTGTTAGGGACTACATGCATATATTCCCATCATGGGAAGATTATAGTGAAGACAAACACCATTTTCATATCTTCCTGTCCCACTTATGTGTAAGTGCTATTATTCATGGTGATTATTTTCCTATTTTCTGCTTATTGAACACATCAATGATTTACATTACATTGTTGTAAGTAGGCGAGTGTCAATCTGGATGGTCATGACGAGCAAAGCTTGCTTGTGCTTTCAAGGAAGCATTGCAGCAGTATCGGTGTTACCTGAGGAAATCACACTTTGACGGCAAGTCTATAAACGAATTTCCGGTGAAGTCTCCTATGCTAAATTTAGAAGACATTGGATGGAAAAACCTTGTTATGCACTGGTCTCGTTCCGAGGATGAGGTACTGTCTATGATGTCGCATGACAATTTGAACTTCTACTTTTCCGCATGTGCCTTACAGATCTTTTTTGCAGGAATTCTGCTCGGGAAAGAATTCTGGTTTGAAAAGAACGACAGGATATCGCAAATATGTTGCCCGCTGCTTTGCTCTTGTTAGTACCTGTTGTCCTGTATCACTGTACTTGCATACATACCTGGTTCATTATGTGACAGCAGTATGCATGATAACTTGCTTATCAATTGTTCGCTCCAAATTATCTGATCTGTATGAATGGTTACATTAGTGTAGAATATATCCAATGCTAATGAAATATTTTAGCTCTGCATTGTTCTTGTAAGTACCTGCTGTCCTTTATCAGTGTACTTATATTGACAGGTAGTTGTTCATGTACCATCACTCTGCAGCTTATTTTCCTTTACCCTCCATTTTCTACACGTAAGATCTATACTTACTCTTACCATAAGGTTGGATAACACTGATGGTACTGAAGAAGTTTAGCTCTGCATTGCTCTTGGTTGTACCTTTTGCCTGTATCGCTGTACTTACATTTACGCTTCTTGGTTATGAAGCATCACTCTTCATCTTATCTTAAATATTCTCCATTTTTTCTTATATTGTCACATATATATTTACTCTTAACAAAATGTAGAATAAAGGCAATGCTTATGAAGAAGATTCTGTGGTAAACTTCTTGAATTGCCTCCCCCCCCATCAGAATTGACAGGCGCTTTATAGAGCCTGCCTTCACCAATAATGTAAGTTTGTCCTTCTCAAGCCTTCAAACTTTGTTGTGTATATTTGGTTAGGCATGACTGCAACAGCTGTTTATTTTTGGTGTTTGCATCAAATTGCATGTTTAAAGTTTGTTATGTAGTTCATAAACAAAATTTTGTCCTTCTCAATTTAAGTTTTCAGTTGTACAACCAAGTTCCTTCTTCATGACATGTAATTTAAACTATACAGAGCAATTGATCTTATTTTGCCAATCTGAAATGGGATAAATTGACAGCACACTAACATTGATACTTATGAGTTCTTGATTTATAATCCAGTGGTGTCGCGAAGCTGCCAACTCCTTCACAATGTCATTTCCTGCCATGTCTTGACCTGAACAATACCATATTGTGTTAATGCTATTTTAAACTGTGTCACTTTATTCGTCAGTAAGAAATGTGATGAATTGTCAGCACTGATACTTATATGTGCAAAACATGTCATCTGTCTACTTGTTTATCTTTCAGAGTGAGGAGGATATAAGTGTCAAACAAGTGCAGTCTCATCAGCTTGCTCAGCTACTTGCGCTGTAGCTCCCAAGTAGGGCTAACCTTTCTTGAACTCTATTGAAGTGCTGTCGGTTTTGTATATTATTTTGTCGGCGTGGTTAATTGCACTGGTGGCGATCTTTGATGCCCAGTGTATGTAATCTGCTGTCTGCTTGTGCTTTATTATCATAGTGGCGAACTTTGATGCCCAGTGGATGTAATATGCCGTAATTTCTTTATTGTATAGTCTAGGTTTTTTTCTTATTCACGATGCTGCAGTTATTTTATTGTATATATATCTTGTCTTCGCAGTAAACCAGCCAAACCGTAAAATTACGGTACATAATCGGGCCGTCATGCAAATCACTATGTATGATCCGCATCATGGGCCCCGTCATCTTGGTCCGTTAACAGGCCTAAATGTAAATTGGCCCACTAGTAGATTCGGGCCTTTAATAGGCCGAGTAAACCCAGCCCTATTTTCCCACGAAAACTCAATGGGCTTTTAGGGGGCTGAAAAGTAGGTTGGGCCTGAAACGTGCCGAACAGCTCATGGGCCAGCAGCAGGCCGAAATAGACCCCGACTGTCGGAGTAATGGGCCACGGGTAGCCTCACCCGAGTCCCTAGACATATCAAAACTTCGGGCCAGCTTCGGCCCGAAGTGCCCCATGCTAAAACTCCGCCCTCTGGGAGCCGGCTATCCCAACGGCCGCCCCCTAGAGGACGGCCAACCACCTACAGACGGCACCACGAGCAGCCGGCTCCAGCCAGCCGGCCTCTAGAGAGGACGGCGTCCGGAAGGCGGCCAACTGGCACCCTTAGAGTCTGCACCCCCATCATGAGGACGAGATGGGGCATGGCTACAGAAAAGCCCTTCACCTCCAAATCTTGGGTGAGGCGTGGCCATAGTGCCCCGTACAGGCGGAGATCTCCGCACGACGCGGCACTGTTGCCACTTTCCCCTGGCGTCACTCTGGGCATGTGGAGCCCTGTTCCCCACGACGCCCTATCGGTACGGCCCGCCGGCTGCGGGCCCCACTGGGCAGTGGCACCTCGGAAGACGGCGTATACCGAACTAGCCGGATGAGGGGAAGGCCGGCCTCCAGCAGGCGGCCGTCCCTTCCCTCGAAGCAAGTGCACCATTAACCTAATGAGACCAGGTGTGGCTACAATGATCTCCCGCTAGGCGGCAGGACTGTAGCCACGCTGAGCTGACCAAGCCCTCGTCATTAGTAGCACGGCTACAGTGAGCAGCCACCAACCAGACCGCCAGCGGCGGGAGCGGCCTGTTGGCTCCGTACCCGACGAGTCGGCGGGCCCCAGTAGTCGGCGGAGAAGCCAGAGGCCAGAGACATTGACGGTCGGGCCCAGCACCCGGCCAGATTACCACTGTACCCCTGGGGGTTAGGCCTATATAAACCCCCCAGGGCACCCAAGCAAAGGGTTCCCACTCTGATAGAACTAGCCAGATCCCTAGGGCAGGAGAGAGCTAGCCTCGCCTTCTCCTACCTCTAGCATACAGCTCAAGGAGCATCATTGTATCACTTGAGCCTTAGTGATCATGCGGAGACCCCGCAGAGCAGGAGTAGGGGTATTATCTCCACGGAGAGCCCCCAACCTGGGTAAAGTTCGCTGACGTTCGTGTCTACGCCTCATCCCGCTTCCAGGCACCGGTGACGCTCTACTCGCTCCCACCATGATAATCCATCCTTTGGCATATGTCGCACCCAACCCCTGACATTTGGCGCCCACCATGGGGCGAGGTGCACCATATCCCAGAGATCTGCTCTGGACGGGAACCCTGCTCCTTCCTGGCGAGCGAAGCCAGCCCAGCACGCCCGATGGTGCCAGCCTCGACGCGCTGCACGATGCAGAGATCGCCTACGCGGCGAGCTGCCTCACAGACCTTGTTGGCGAGATCTACCTCTCCGACGAGCCGGCCTCTGACGCGGGCACCGGCTGCCCTGAGAGCCGCCTTGTCAGCCTCCTCGACCAGCTCCACTTCACCAGCGAGCCTGCTGTGGACCTGGAGTCTGTTGGCTCCACCGATCCGATGATCATCGACTCCGACAGGGCGTCGTTTGACGCGTTCCCCACCAATGTGGTGGTCTACGACGAGCCGCCTCCTCGCGAGCACAGCAGTGGGAGCACCGTCACAGAGGTGCTCGTCACCCACAGCGGTGAGCCCTCGAATGAGCATGCTCGAGACCCACTCGACGCGGCTCTGCGAGACTTATCGGCACCCATTCCAGAGGGCACAGATGCTGAGGCGCTGGAGGCATGCCGCGTCCAGCTTCTCGAAAGCGCTGGCCAACTGGGCAGCATGCGACGCCTCTTGGACGCTTACCGCCGTGAGATGGATCAGGCCGTTGGCGGCACGCCGGCTCCTGAGGGGCCTAACCGCATCGGCACGGTCCGGCAGTGTGGAGCAACCATCGCCAGCATGTCGGGGCAGAACGCCCTGTCTACGCCACGCCTGCTGAGAACATCCGGGCCGCCCAGGCGGTGACGAATGAGTTGGAAAAATACGACGGCGATGAGCGCCACCACATGACGGAGCGAGTCCAGCAGCTCCTAGACGCGGCCGCCGCGCAGCACGAAGCCGGCTGCCGCGTAGAAGTGCCCGCCCAGCGGAACAATGAATTGCCCCCTCGCCAGGATCATGGGGCGACGTCTCGGACACCGACTGGTGGCGCCCGTAGGAGAAGAGGCAACGAGCCGGCTACCAGCCGCATCCGGACACGCCTCTCCATCGAGCGAGACGAAGACAGCCGCCCTCGAGCGATGGAGCAGCGAGGCGATCTGCCTCCTCATATGCCTCGTGGACCTAGGCACCCTACTCCGCCGCCTATCACGCACCCGACACTCGGCGACCACCTTGGCCACCGAGAGGGAGTCGGAGAGAACGATGCCTGCCATCGGATCGATCATCTCAACCGATCCCTGGCACTAGAAGAAGAAGACGCGCTGGGCCCGCCCTGTTTCGGCCCACGAATCCGAGATGAGCCCTTCCCCAAAGGGTTCACCCTCCCGTGAGATACGCCCAAATACACCGGCTCCGTGAAGCCGGAGGACTGGCTGGTCGACTATTCCACGGCCGTCAGCATAGCAAACGGCAACAAGCGTGTTGCCGTGAAGTACGTCCCGCTCATGCTTCAGGGCACAACCCGGACTTGGCTTAACAGCCTGAAGCCCCGCAGCATTAACAGCTGGGTTGATTTCACCAAGGCCTCCATCCGCAACTTCACCAGCATGTACAAGCGGCCTCCCAAGCCCCGACAACCCTCCTTATGCGTCCAAGGGCCCAGCGAATCAACTCGTGACTATCTCACGCGTTGGGCCGAGCTGCGCAACTCCTACGAGGGCGTGCACGAGGTGCAAGCCATCGAGTATTTTACCGCCGGGTGCCGAGAGGGCACCCTCCTCAAGCACTGGCTTCTCTACGACGAGCCTGCGACTCTCGACGAGCTGTTGATCATCGCCGACAAGCACGCCATGGCCGATTCCTCCATGAAGGCGGAGATCCTAGTTGATGCGTACGGCAAGGTGGCACCTCAGACCCCTCGGACTCTGGCTGGTGAGACCAGTCGGCGATAGCATCCAAGCGACAACAAGCGCAAGGCCACCCAGCCGGCTTCTACCAGCCAGTAGGTGGCGACAGTCGAGGATCAACAGCCGAAGGGGCAGCCAGCGCCCAAGCATTAGAAGGGCGGCAAGCCCAATTGGTTGCCCACCTTCTCGTATGAACAGACTCTTGATGCCCCCTGCAAGTTTCATAGTGGTGCGAAGCTGTCCAACCACACCACTCGGAAGTGTCATTGGCTCACCAGGATCACCAAGGGAGATGGCCTTCTGCCTCCACCACCTGCCGGCCCGCCGCCTCCTCCGCCCCAGCAGCCGGCAGCTCGGCCAGTCGGCGCCATACAAGACGAGTATCCAGTGGAGAACAGAGCCAATGTTGTGTTCACTAGCATGGCCGATGACAGACGCAGCAGACGGCAACAAAAACAAGAAGTACAAGCAGTGGCCTCAAGCGCTCCAGAGTTCATGCATTGGTCTGAGAAGCCTATCAGTTGGAGCAGGGCCAACCACTCGGAGGTGATGCCCTCCCCCGGCTCCTATGCCCTGGTCCTGGATGCTACCTTTGCAACGGAGAGGCAGGCAGCTCGTTTCTCCAGAGTCCTAATAGATGGCGGCAGCAGCATCAATATCTTGTACCATGACACGATGGAGAAGTTGGGAATCAAACAGAAGCAACTCCTCCCCAGTCGGACTGTATTCCATGGCATAGTCCCTGGCCTTTCCTGCTCACCGATCGGCAAGACCCAAATCAATGTTCTCTTTGGAGACAAGAATCACTTCTGCCGTGAGTCAGTTTGGTTTGAAGTGGTGGACCTTGAGAGCCCCTACCATGCACTGCTTGACTGGCCTGCTCTGGCCAAGTTCATGGTTGTCCCCCACTATGCTTACCTCAAGATGAAGATGCCGAGTACCAAGGGGATCCTGACTATAGTCAGAGACTACAAGAAGTCGGCCGCCTGCGCTGCTGATAGCAGCCGGCTGGTCGAGTCACTCGTGATTGCAGCTGAGAAGCGGCTCCTTGACCGAGTGGTGGCGATGGCAGGCAAGAAGCCGAAAATGTCACCCATCCCCAAGGAGTCGGAGGTTGAGGGCTCGTTCAAGCCGGCAAAAGAAACGAAGAAGATACCCTTGGACCCGGAGCACCCGGAGAGGCACGCTGTCATAGGTGCAAACCTTGACAGCAAATAGGAAAGTGAGCTCGTCCATTTCCTCCGTGAGAATCGGGACATCATCGCATGGTCTCCCAAAGACATGCCGGGTGTTCCGACGGATTTCTCTAAGCACAAACTACATGTCCGACCTGATGCCAAGCCGGTCAGGCAGCCCTTGCGTTGCCTGTCAAAAGAGAAGAGAAGAGTTGTCGGAGAAGAGATAGCCCGACTTCTGGCAGTCGGATTCATCATGGAAGTGTTCTTTCTAGAATGGCTGGCCAACCCAGTTCTAGTATTAAGGAAGAACAAGCAGTGGCGCATGTGTATTGACTATACCGGCCTCAACAAAGCTTGCCCCAAAGATCCCTTTGCCCTACCAAGAATTGACCAAGTGATAGACTCCACAACCGGATGCGAGCAGTTGAGTTTCTTGGATGCATACTTAGGATACCATCAGATAAAGCTAAACCCAGCCGACAGGCTAAAGACCGCCTTCATCACACCATTTGGAGCTTTCTGCTACCTGACCATGACGTTCGGCTTGCGAAATGTCGGCGCCATGTTTCAGCATTGCATGCAGAAGTGCCTCCTCAAGCAACTCGGCAGAAATGCTCATGCCTATGTGGATGATGTGGTGGCGAAGACGGAGAAGCGCGGCATGCTGCTAGAAGACCTCACAGAAACCTTTGAGAACCTGCGCCGATTCCAGATCAAGCTCAACCCGGAGAAATGCGTCTTTGGAGTACAAGCCGGCCAGCTTTTCGGCTTCCTGGTCTCAAAGCACGGCATAGAATGCAACCTTGTGAAGATCAAGGCCATTGAGAAGATGGAGGTGCCCACCCGACTGCTGGACGTGCAGAAATTCACCGGCTTCTTGGCATCAATTAGCCGTTTCATCAGTCGGCTAGGCGAGAAGGCCCTTCCCCTGTACCAACTCATGAAGAAGACCACTTTTTTCAAGTGGAACGACAAGGCGGACGAGGCTTTTCTCCAACTCAAAAAGATGTTGGCAACCCCGCCTATCCTGGCTGCTTCGACTGAGAAGGAGCCCATGCTCCTCTACATCGCAGCCACTAGTCGGGTTGTCAGTACAGTCATGGTGGTAGAACGCAAGGAGGAGGGCAGAGCATTGTCGGTCCAGATACCGGTGTATTACTTGAGCGAAGTACTGTCCGCCTCCAAGCAAAACTACCCACATTATCACAAGTGCTGGCCAACTTCCTCGTTGACTGGGCCGAGACCCAGTACTTGCCGCCACCACCAGACTCCACCCATTGGCGGATGCATTTTGATGGCTCAAAGATGCGCACCAGTCTGGGAGCCGGCGTTGTCCTCACCTCTCCCAAAGGCGACAAGCTCAGATATGTGCTGCAAGTCCATTTCGCTGCCTCCAACAACGTAGCCGAGTATGAGGCACTCATACACGGGCTGCGGCTTGCTAAGGAACTCGGCATTCGCAGGATCCTATGCTATGGTGACTCCGACTTGGTGGTCCAGCAATCGTCAGGCGACTGGGACGCCAAGGACGCAAACATGGCAAGCTACCGCTTCCTCGTGCAGCAACTCAGTGGATACTTTGATGGGTGTGAGTTCCTCCACGTGCCAAGAAACGACAACAAGCAAGCAGACGCCTTGGCACGGATCGGCTCCACCCGACAAGCGATACCAGCCAGCGTCGCCCTACGCCGCCTTCTCAAGCCATCTGCCAAACCGTCCCCATAATTAGATTCCATCTTCATGCCGGCCCCTCCCGAAGCAGTCGGATCCGACTTGAGGGTCCATGAGGCCGGAACAGGGACTTCAACAGGCGGCCTGGGGACTGCTATAGCCACACCCAACTCGGGGACACCAGAGCCTAGCCCGGGGATTGCAGCAGTCGGTCCGGGGACTTCTTCATCTCAGCAGGCGGAAGCAGTTGCCAACCCGCTGCCTCCCGGCCCAACCGCCCTCATACAAGTTGCAGTTGTGGCATTCGAAGAAATAGCAGCACCATCCTGGGCTCAGCCAATCCTCAAGTTTCTGGTAAACAAAGAGCTGCCGACTGATGAGATCTCGGTCCGGCAAGTGCAACGGCGAGCAGCAGCTTACACCATAGTCAACAGAGAGCTAGTACGACGAAGTGTCACCGACGTTTATCAGCGCTGTGTGGAGCCGGACAAAGGCCAAGCAATACTCAGCGATATCCACCAAGGTGAATGCGGTCACCATGCAGCTTCAAGATCACTTGTGGCCAAGGCTTTCCGCCATGGTTTATTTTGGCCAACTGCTCTATAAGAGGCCAATGAACTAGTTCAGAAGTGTCAGGGGTGCCAGAAGTTCCACTCCAAGCCACATTCGCCGGCTTCTGCACTCAAGACCATTCCCATAGCTTGGCCCTTCGCTATCTAGGGGCTGGATATGGTGGGGCCATTCAAGATGGCACGTGGCGGCATGACTCATTTGCTTGTCGCTATAGACAAGTTCACTAAGTGGATAGAAGCAAAACCAATCAAGAAGCTCAATGGGCCGACTGCCGTGACCTTCATCACCGACATCACCATGCGGTATGACATACCACATAGCATCATCACCGACAATGGCACAAACTTCGCCAAAGGAGCCTTGGCTCGTTTCTACGTGACGCAGGGCATCCGACTGGACTTAGCGTCCGTTGCCCATCCGCAGTCTAACGGCCAAGTTGAGCGAGCAAATGGCCTCATTTTGTCCGGCATCAAGCCCCGACTGGTCGAGCCTCTAGAGCAGTCAGCCGGCTGCTAGCTCGACGAGCTGCCGGCCATCCTCTAGAGCCTGCGCACAACTCCGAACAAGTCGACCGGCTTCACGCCCTTCTTCCTTGTCTACGGTGCTGAAGCCGTCATCCCGACGGACATAGAGTTCGACTCCCCGCGAGTCACCATGTACACCAAGGCGGACGCCAAGGAAGCCAGAGAAGACGGCGTCGACCTGCTGGAGGAGGGCCGGCTACTGACACTCAGCCGGTCCGCCATCTACCAGCAGAGTCTGCGCCAACACTACAACCGCAAGGTGAAGCCAAGATCCTTCCAAGAGGGAGACCTTGTGCTCCGGCTGATCCAACAAATAGCCGGCCAGCACAAGCTCTCCGCGCCTTGGGAAGGCCCGTTCATCATCAGCAAGGTGCTGGGCAACGACTCCTACTATCTAATCAACGCTCGGAAGCCCAGAGCATGCAAAAGAGATGATTCGGGCAAGGAGACGGAGAGGCCATGGAATACAAACCTCCTCCGGAGATTTTACAGTTGAAAGCAGTATGTATCACGCTACCTTTTGTATTATCTACAAAGACTCCGGGTTCCCCGAGAAGAGCTCGGGGACTACCCTCCTTTTATCTACATGATAAGTGTTATGCCTACAAGTGTGCATTATTTTATTATTTTCGCCTGGTACCGGGTTCGACCAGTCGGCCCGGAGGTTTGCCGCTTTCTACTATATGCCGCCCCCTGCAGCCGGACAAGTAATATGTTGGCACCTAAAACGTCCTCTGTCAGAAGCCGCAGCTCGCGGAGCAACTGAATGGCGGGCAGAGGTTGCAAAACAGTGCCCATATGGAAAATGGCTAAGGAAAAAGCGCATATAGTTAAGGCCGGCACCGCACCTGTTCGGCCGGCTGCCGAGCAGCCAGCCGGCCGGCTTCTCTTTCACTTGCCAAAACTCCAAACTGCTAAGTACTTGCCCTCCCGCAAAGGTTAAGTACTCAAACCAGATGCAGTTCGCAGAGCGGCTGTTTGGCCGGCAAGGGGGTAACTAAGGGAGGGCGGCAAAGGGAAAAAGCAAGGGGTATAAAGCAAGAAAAGATAGAAGTCGGCAAAGCAAAGCATCAACGATAATAAGATATTTACACAAATAGAGGCCTATCGGCCGGCATTCAACAAAGTTCGATATACACCCCATGGGTGGAATTGCGAAATTTAATCAAGTTGCCCAGACTCTAGCAAACAGGGAAAAAGAAAATATCCTAAGGAGCGGCAGAAGACTCTGGCTGGGCGTTGGGGCCGGCGGTGCCGGTTGGCGCGGCGGAGGGCTCGGCTGAACGCTGGAGTCGGCTGTACCGCCTGATGTGGCAGGCGGCTCTGGCTAAGCAGTAGAGTCGGCAGCAGCAGTTGGGACGACGGAGGGCTGGACGGCAGAGTCGGTGGCGCCCGTCGGAGGAACGGGTGGCTGGTCGATCCCCGCTTGGCCGCCTCTAGTAGAAGTCGCTGTTGTGGAGCACAGATCGTTGCTTGAGGCCCGATCAGGTTGGGGCTGACCACCCGCCCAACCTCCGGCAGGTCGTCTTTGCTCTCTTCCTCCTCCTCCTCCTCCCCCTCCCCTTCATCGCTGGAGTCAATGACTTCAGCCGAGTCCTCGCTGTCCTCCGGGTTCAGTCCGAGCCACTCCAGTGGTGCTTCGGCGCCCTCCTCGACTACCTCCGGGACGAAGACGTTGGTGTCGGTGAAGTCGGCGATCGCCGCCGCCCTGTTGATAAGCTCGGCTTCCACCACCACCAGCTCCTCCTGTACCTCCAGCCGAAACGTGGTTAACGGGGATAGATCTAGCCCAGGATACCACGCCTTGACGAACTCCAGGGCCCGGCGCGCTCCTGCCCGGGCCGCAGAGCCCTTCTAAGCTTCTAGGCGGCCGACCGCCACCTCCAGCCAGTCGGCAGTCCGACTTGGGGTGTGCGGAGCCGGCAAGCCTGGCTAGAGGGCGGAGATCGCCTGGGCCCCGATGCACTGAAGACAGCGCAACATTTGATGGGCGGGCCGAAGATGGGCCTGGATGCTGAGGATCTGCTCATTGAGAGTCCGAGGGGCGTCAGCAGCAATCTACGCACCTTCCGCCCTCCGCTCCTCGCACTGGGCCTCGATGATCTGATTCGTGGCAACAAAGTGGCCCGGGAAAAAGTCTGCTTGGACAGAAGGCAAGAAAAGCCAAAGTCAGAAACAAGCAGTCGACCTAGATTAGGGCCGACAGTTCAAGACAAGAAACAAAGAAAATAAAGCTCACCATCGCCCAAGTCTTCGATGCTGCTGAAGCAGGATGTCATCTGAGCCTCCTTGTCGGCCCAGGCAGAGCGCTCAACCTCAAACTTGGCGAGGAGGTCGGTCTCCTTCGCCTTTGGCTCCTGCTGGGCCGTCTTGAGGGCTTCCGCCTGCTCGGCAAGCTGAGTGACCAGCCGGTCTTGCTCTTCGGCCAGCTTGCTGCACTCCGCCTCCTTGCCGCGCAGGGCGGTGTTGGCTTCGCCCAGCTGCTGTTGCAGGGCGGTGTTGGCCTCTGTAAAAAATAAAGAAGAAAGAGTCTCCGCCAAAATAACAAAATGGGATGCATTTGCCGAGGAGATCCAGCCCGACTGCTCATCAGTCGGCTCGAAACTCGGGGACTACAGCCCGTGGGTGCGCCATCGCGCCCCCGCAGAGAAGAAGTAACTAGAAAAGATAAAGTCACTAAGAAGATTCAGCCCGACTGCTCAGCAGTCAGCTCGAACCTCGGGGACTACAGCCCACGGGTGCGCTAGCACGCCCCCGCAAAAGAAAGAAATTGAAGCTTACTCCGGCTCTCGGATAGATGGGTGGTCTGCGTCTCCAACTCCCGGACCCTGGAGTTGTAGGCGACTGCGCGAAGATTGTGGTAGTCCTGCAGAGGGGATACCAGGCAAAGTCAGCATTTGACACTTGCAATATAAAGTTCCGGACCGCCTGCTCAGCAGCCGGCCCGAAACTTGGGGACTACACCCAGTGGGTGCGCTTACGCGCCCACAAGAAAGCAAGAAGATCAACCAATGAAGAGAAGCAAACAAAACTTACGCAGATGGTGGCTCACGAATCCAGGAACGCCTCATTGCAGTGCTTGAGGGCTTCGGCTTCGGCCCGGAGCTTGGCCTGGACGTCGAGGAACGCTTGGTTCAGGGTGCCCGTCACGCCCCCACGTATCCAGCCAGCAGGCACGGCGCTGGTCACCTCGGTGTCGGGGACCGACGAGCTCGCGGCACCAGCTTCCAGCGGCCGCGGTGCTGAGCCCGCCTTTGTGAGACGAAGGCGTACGGGTGTGCGGACCTCAGGAGTAAGGTCCGTCACCACAACATCCCCGGCTGGTGGCACTGGCGGCCCGGCCGGCTGCTCATCCTGCGTTCCGCTGGTCGGCGGCACAGGCGGCACGATGATGTCCGGCATTGCCACGTCGCCGCCCTCCCTCTCCATGACCGGCTGCCCATCGCCGGCTCCCCCGGTCGTCGCCTCAGACTCCGGCGGAGGTGGTGTGGAGTTCAGAGGCGTCACAAGTAGTGGCTCCTGACGGCGTGCAGCCTCCGCGAGCCGCTCCCTCTCCGCGGCTTCAGCCTCCGCCTGCGCCAGCTTCCTTGCCGCGGACACTGCGGCCTTGTCCGCCTCCGCCTTCGCCAGACGGTCGGCCTCTTCCTCACGCGCCTCCCGCGTGTTCCACTCCCACGCCTCCCGGAGGTCGGTGGCCGGGTCGATCTGTCAGCTGATGGAGGAGGTCGCCGCCGACCTGATGACCGAGATGGTGCCCGACTTCTCGGGGGTGAGCGAGGCCCTGAGATGTGAAGACACAACAAAAAGCCTTTTAGGCCGGATTGGCGAAGAGGTGGAAGCGTGAGAGTGATACTTATGCTAACACCATAACCGGCACCTTCGGTTGCCTCTGGTACTTGGCCACGGCTTCTTTCCGCCTGGTCACCACGGCCGGGTTTTTGGGCTTCTTCGGTGTGCTGCCAAACAGGGCAGCGCCTTGCTTCCGCTTGCGTTTGCCGCCACGGGCGGGCGGCCCAGTAGAGGGGCCGGAGCCGGTGTTGGCTGTGATCCGAGCAGGGCGCGGCTCGTCTTCGTCATCGTCATCATCAGGCCGGGTCTCCACGCCGCCGCCCTCCTCGGAGCCACCTGCTCCATCGCTGCCGCCTGCTGTGTCGTCCGCCAGGGCGGCCGCCCCCAAGTCGGGGTCGTCCACGTCACTCACTGCCCTATCCAGCAGGTAATCACCACCCGGCCCCACGATGGCGGCCGTCGCCTCGGACATATAAATCTGCACTCCAGAAGGGAGTTGCATCATGATAAGAGTAAGACTGAAAGACAGAGCTAAAGGAATAAATCAAGGGACTTATGTCAGGCGGCAGGTCATCGCGGGAATACGGCCGCTTCCCGTGTCGCCAGTCTCCCTCCGACACCTTGAGGTCGGAGATCTCATTCACCATCCGCGCGACCTCAGTAGTCGGCATCTCCTTCATGCACAGCCAGCACGGGTCGCGGTGCCCGCCCCTCCGGAAGATCGGATGAGGGCGGCCCTGGAGCGGGAGGACCCGGCGCTCGACGAAGGCAGTGAGGAGGTCGGAGGCCATGAGGCCCTCCGTCTCGTGGAGCACCCGGAGTCGGCCGATGGCGGCCGCCGTGTCCGCCGACACCGGCTTCGGCTTGTAGCCCCAGTTGGGCCGAAGCCCGGTAGGAGGGCCGGCCTCATAGGCCGGCAGGTTGATGAAGTCGACAGCCGGATCGACGTTCTCAACATAGAAGTAAGACTGCTGCCATAGTTTTACCAACTGTGATAGCTCGATGACGGGGAAGGCGTTCCTTTTTGCCGGCCGGCGCATGGCGGCAAAGCCACCGCACTCGGCCGCCGTGTCCTTGGCGGAGGTGCCAACCTTCCCGTAGAAGAACGCTCCCCACAGCTCGAGTGTGGGGAGGATGCCGATGTAGCCCTTGCACGCAGTGACGAAGGCGGAGAGCAGGGTCACGGTGTTGGGCGTTAGATGATGCGGCTAAAGGTGGTTGAAGCCGAGGAATGAGCGAAGGAAGCTGCTCACCGGAAGGCCGAAGCCGTGGAGGAAGTGAGAGCGGAAGAAAACCCGCTCGTTCCCCCTCGGCACCGGCGAAATCTCCGCCTCTGGTGGCACCCGTGCCTTGACGAATGTCGCGTTGGGCATCCTACGCGTGTCCAGAGGAACCTGATGTGGTCTTCGATGACCGTCGAGCCATCCTAGTCGCCGCCCTTCTCGCGCGCCATAGCCTCGGGCAGGACCACAAGAGCAGGAGGGGCGCGGCGGCACCACAACAAGTGCAGAGCAGCGATAGCGACAATGGCGGGGAGAGCGAGAGCAGGAAGAAAGTGCGGCAGGGGGCACGCGTGCCCTGCTGTAACGCCCCAGATATACTTTCCATATTTGTATCCAACTCTTGCCGTCCCTGGCGCTAAGTTATATTTATTTCTCGGGTTTGGGTCTTTGTCTCCGTGTGTTGTTTTCTTTTTCGTGCATCTCGTATCATGTCATCACGTGCGTTGCATTTGCATACATGTTCATCTCATGCATTCGAGCATTTTCCCCGTTGTCCGTTTTGCATTCCGGCGTTTCNGCCAGGTTCATGCATTTCCTGTCATATCTTGCATTTTGCATCCCGCATCGCATTCCGCATAGCATATCGTCATTTCATCATATTGCTTGGTCTTGCCCGTGGTTGATTGTGTCCTTGTTGCTTGTTTGTCTCTGGGTAGAGCCGGGAGACGAGTTCGCTACCGAGGAGCCCATTGAGTTTGCTTGTGAGGATCCAGTCAACTCTGACAACTGTGCAGGCAAGATGATCATACCCTCGAAATCACTACTATCTTTGCTATGCTAGTTTGCTCGCTCTTTTGCTTTGCCACTGCTAAGATGCCTACCTTTTGCTTGTCAGCCTCCCAATTGCCATGTTGAACCCCTAACCCACCTATGTCCTAGCAAACCGTTGATTGGCTATGTTACCGCTTTGCTCAGCCCTTCTTATAGCGTTGTTAGCTGCAGGTGAAGATTGGAGCCGTTCCTCGTGGGAACATTTATTTACTTGTTGGGATATCATTATATTGCTATGTTATCTTAATGCATCTATATACTTGGTAAAGGGTGGAAGGCTCGGCCTCTCGCCTAGTGTTTTGTTCCACTCTTGCCGCCCTAGTTTCCGTCATATCGGTGTTATGTTCCCGGATTGTTGCGTCCCTTACGCGGTTGGGTTATAATGGGAACCCCTTGATAGTTCGCCTTGATTAAAGCTTTTCCAGCAATGCCCAACATTGGTTTTGCCATTTGCCACCTAGCCTCTTTTTTTCCCTTGGGTTTCCGGAGCCCGAGGGTCATCTTATTTTACCCCCCCCCCCGGGCCAGTGCTCCTCTGAGTGTTGGTCCACCTGTCAGCTACCGGTGGCTACCAGGGGCAACTCTGGGCTGGCCTACCCGTACCTAAGACAATCTGAGTGTGCCCTGAGAAAGAGATATGTGCAGCTCCTATCGGGATTTGTCGGCACATTCGGGCGGTGTTGCTGGTCTTGTTTTAACCTGTCGAAGTGTCTTGAGTTACCGAGATACCGAGTCTGATCGGAACGTCTTGGGAGGAGGTCTATTCCTTCGTTGACCGTGAGAGCTTGTTATGGGCTAAGTTGGGACTCCCCTGCAGGGATTGATCTTTCGAAAGCCGTGCCCGCGGTTATGGGCAGATGGGAGTTTGTTAATGTCCGGTTGTAGATGACTTGAACTAAACTTAATTAAAAAGAATCAACCGTGTGTGTTACCGTGATGGCCCCTTCTCGGCGGAGTCCGGGAAGTGGACACGGTGTTGGAGTTATGCTTGCGCAGGGTGTTCCTTTAGCTTCTCGCTCGTGCCTCGCCCTCTCTTCTCGCTCTCTTTTGCGTATAAGTTAGCCACCACATATGCTGGTCGCTTGCTGCAGCTCCACATATATTTTGCCTTGTCCATTCCTATGAGCTTAAATAGTTTTGATCGCGTGGGTGTGAGATTGCTGAGTCCCTGTGGCTCACAGATACTACAACTCCAGATGCAGGTCCAGGTGATTCTGCTCCAGTTGACGATTACGAGCTCAGGTGGGAGTTCGACGAGGACTCTCAGCGTTACTACGTGTCCTTTCCAGATGATCAGTAGTGGTGCCTAGTTGGGGTTATCGATTCAGGACCTTGTCGCATGTTGGGGGTCTTTTCTATTTTGGCGCCGTAGTCGGGCCATGAGTGTTTGCTTGATGGATGTTATTTATGTACTCTGATGTGACGTGGCGAGTGTAAGCCAACTATGTTATCTCCCCCTTTTACTATATATTACATGGGATGTTGTAATGATTGCCTGACTTGCGACATTGCTTTCAATGCGGTTATGCCTCTAAGTCGTGCCTCGACACGTGGGAGTTATAGCCGCATCGAGGGCGTTACAA
>NC_057801.1:461218260-461228972 GCF_018294505.1 Triticum aestivum
CTCGCCGGCGCGCGGGCCGCGCCACCGCGCCGGGCACCACCGCCCCGGCGACCACCGGATCCGCCCCGGCCGGCCTCCTCCCGCGACTCCGGCGGCCAAGTCCGGCCAGCTACAGTGTTCCTCGGCGCCGCCTCGGAATCCGTGCCCGCGCCAGATCTGGATCCGGTCTAGGTTGACTTCTCCCCGAAACCCTAATCTTCCAGATTTTGTGCTATCTTTGACTGCTTGTATCTCCGCAACCGTAGCTCCGTTTTGGGCGTATGATATATCAAAATCTTCGTCTCGACATGTACATCATTTCATTCCATTGCATCATTTGCATTTGAGGTCACCTTGATACCCAAAATGCTGGTAGAAGGAGGCTTCGTGAGTTAAATTGCAGATCCGTTAGTTCATCATGCACTTTTGTCATTTTTGCTATATTTAATTCGTGCATGATATGCCTGTGCCCCTTTGGGATGTATTGTGAAGCATTTTGTCTTCTTTCCAGAGGTGCCACCCATGCATTTTTAGGATGTGTGTGTTGTCTTGTGCAAGCTTGCGAAGATAGGTACCTGAGATTGCAGATTTCAGGGACTTAGTGATTTTCACTAAGTCTGGGATATTTTAGTTCATGATGCCATATGTCCAGCTTGTTTCCTAATGATCCGTGCCTCTTTTGAGGATGATCACTAAGGGAGTTTTGATATTTCTGTCATTCTCTATCCATCCATGTCTTTGTTGGCATTTGTGGAGTGCTCTAGGTTGACTCAATCGAGCTCAACTTTTGCTTCGTTGTTAATCTGGGCAGATCGTTAACTTGTTTGCGATTTCGCCGATGCTACCGTTAGTGTTCCATGCATGCTATGCCTTCGTTCTTGCCATGTGTAGCTAGAACTTTGTGCCTTCTTGCTGGTTATATGCTTTCCTTGCCATGACTTGCACCGTAGTGAGTGGATCGAGCTCGTTTACATGCCTTCGTGAGTTAAATTTCAGCATGTCTCAGTTTTCACTAAGTCTGAAAACTGATTGTGTTCGAGCGATGTTCNGGGCGTTACACCTGCTGCACCCCTCCCTCCCCCTACTTATAGCCCTCGGGCTATGAAGCCAAGGGGCGGGGCGCGAGTCGTGGGATTAACTGCGCCCACGACCCCACGACCCCATGTTCACCGCGCAAACTTACTGTGCCTTGAACGGTCGTGGGAATCACAACCGCCCGTCCCGGCACAGCGGATCCGCCCGCGTGCCGAGGCCCGGTAGTGGCGGGCCCGACCCACTATCACGTCCCATCAGGAGCATGGGGTGGCAGGCTGGCCGGGCTGGCGTGCACCGTGTGGCGTTCCTGTGACGAGCGGCGGCCTGGGGAAGCTTAGCAGGCACGCCACCTGTTTCCCGCCTTGAAGTTGAAAATCAACCAGCGATCCCGCCTTGTCAAAGTCGACTCCGCAGCAGGCACGCCGCAAGGCGGATCGGACATTCTCCTGGAGCTCGGTGAGGGGGAAGCTGTTGAGACTTTGCGGCCCCTTGACCACAACGCCTCACCGGCTTCGGGGACTACTGTCGAAGTAATGGGCCACGGGTAGCCTCACCTGAGTCCCTAGACATATCAAAACTTCAGGCCAACTTTGGCCCGAAGTGACCCATGCTAAAAATCCGCCCTCCGGGAGCCGGCTAGCCCAACGTCCGGCCCCTAGAGGACGGCCAACCACCTACAGACGGCACCACGAGCAGCCGGCTCCAACCAGCCGGCCTCTAGAGAGGACGGCGTCCGGAAGGCGGCCACCTGGCACCCTCAGAGTCTACGCCCCCATCAAGAGGACGAGATGGGGCGTGGCTACAGAAAATCCCTTCACCTCCAAATCTTGGGCGAGGCGTGGCCACAGTGCCCCGTACAGGCGGATATCTCCGCACGACGCGACACTGTTGCCACTTTCCCCTGGCGTCACTCTGGGCATGCGGAGCCCTGTTCCCCATGATGCTCTGTCGGTATGGCCCGCCGGCTGCGGGCCCCACCGGGCAGTGGCACCTCGGAACACGGCGTATACCGAACCAGCTGGATCAGGGGAAGGTCGGCCTCCAGCAGGCGGCCGTCCCTTCCCTCAAAGCAAGTGCCGAATTACTAAATGGCCCTTTATCAAGTGGGCCCAAAAGCATAGTGTCCAATTGACGGGCCAAATCTGATATGGGCCATAATTTAGCACAAAGCCTCTCAATGGGCTGGACCTGATCTGGGCCGTAATTTGGCCCAGAACGTGGTAGGCTTTTAACAGGCCGGATCTCATATGGGCCTTTATTAGGCCTGGAATGTGGCAGGCTATTAATGGACCGGATCAAATATGGGCCGACATTTGGCCCAAAACATGGCATCCTGTTAATGGGCCGGCCTCCTAGTGTCATCAAAATCTTTTGGGCCTTTAGCTGGGCCGGCCCATTATGGTCGGCGGAATATCATTGGCCTTTAGCTGGGCTGGCCCATTATGGTCCACAGAGTCTTGGGGCCCTTTAGCTGGGCCGACCCATTATGGCCCGCAAAATCTCGCGGGCCGTTAGCTGGGCCGGCCCATTATGGCCCGCAAAAACTCGTGGGCCTTTTGCTGCACCGGCCCATTGTGGACCGCAAAATCTTGTGGGCCATTAGTTGGGCCAGCCCATTTAAACTTTATGGGCCACTTTTGGGCCGGTCCACGTGTCAACATGTCATAAGCGCATCTCGCCCATTGGATGAGTGACACATGTGCCAACGGGGAGCTGACACGTGTTTCCTCTAGCCAATGATGATTTTACACATGGAAAATCTCCATTGGTCCAGGCTGTTAACGGGTTATCAGATCCAAAACCGTACCCGATAGTTTAACGGCGTTCCGTTACGGTGGATGCCATGTGTTGGTCACCCTTGACGAAAGAAGTTCTGTGATGCGCGATTTATCGTCATGGAAGTGGACACTTCCGTGATGATAATTTTGGTAATGTCATGGAACACTTCTACGACAGCACAGGTATGACTATCTTGATTCTGTCATAAAATCGTCATGGATGTACATACATGACAAAAAACGCGACCTACTGTGACAAACATGTATCATCATGGAAGTGTATTTTTTTGTAGTGCACGCCTCCATAAATTCACACACCTGCACGTACGCCCCCTGATCTGCCTACGCAGCGGACTGCTCGCATGCGTCTCGTCAACTCACTCCTGCTCGCACGACACACGGGTCGCATGGCGGCATGTATATTGTTTTTCTATTTGGATCGTTAATGTTGCCACTTTATTGCTTAACCAAAGCATGATACGTATCCATTGTTGGTCTAACGCTCACGGTTCAAATAAATAATCCGTTTGGGATATTGGTTCCCAATTATTAATAATCTCCCATTTCTAATTAGATAAAGATTACATCAAAACTGGTCCCAAATTTGACAAAAAAAGTACAATGCCACTTTGTATTGGTGTCCATATGACAACACGATAAGTTTCATGAACTTCAAATAAGTTTTGGATGTACTAGAATTTAAAAATCAAGATTCTCAATGTTTGGAATTTCTTTCACGGGGAGTAAACGTGCACCTAGTGAGACACATGTGTTTTTGCAATCCATTTAGATGCACTGCTACGTGTGCATGTAGCTCAAATTTGATTTTTGCACATTATACCAGTAGAAAATCAATCAATGTACTAAAACATCTTAATGATCTCTATTTTTTCGAAATTAAAACGTCCCTACTTTGGTAACATATGTTCATCGCGGGATAATTTAACATGCATCATAGTTGCGGTGGATTCACGGTGTGTGTGTGTGTAGGTGTGTGCGTCTGGGGGTGGCGGGTGGCTCGCAGTATACTATGAGTTGTGAGCCACCGTATGGGTTGGCCGTTTTGTTAGGCAGGTGCCACATCAGAGTCATGAATTCGCTATTTAAAACATCACACAACCCTTTCAAACATACAAGTTTTGGCCACATGCAGTCGATGGTTGTCCTACACTTCACTCGGTACTCGCGTGTGACACTTTCTATGGGCACGTGAGGTCGTCATCCATCACTTTGACGAATAGCCGGTAGTGAGGTTAATTTGACCAGCAAGGTAGAATCTTTTTTGTTTGTGTTATGATGGGTGTATATATATAGTACGCGTCGAAGAGGTGGGAGGGGATGATACGTCTCCAACGTATCAATAATTTTGATTGTTCCATGCTGTTATATTATCATTCTTGGATGTTTTACAATCATTTTATAGTCATTTTATATCATTTTTTGGTACTAACCTATTGACATAGTGCCCAGTGCCAGTTGCTATTTTCTGCTTGTTTTTTACATTGCAGGAAATCAATACCAAACGGAGTCCAAATGCAGCGGAACTTTTTGTGGATTTTTTTGGACCATAAGACATCCAGTGGGCCAAGGAAGTACCTAAGGGGAGCTCCAAGGGGAGCACAACCCACCAGGGCGTGCCTGGAGGCCCAGGCGCGCCTAGGTGGGTTGTGCCCACCCTAGTGTCCTCCCGCACCGCCTCTTTGTCTATAAATACCCTAATATTCCAGAAACCCTAGGGAAGTCGATGAAAATCAACTCCAGCCGCCGCAAGTTCCCGAAACACCAGATCCAATCTATACACCATCACGAAGGGGTTCATCATGTCCATTGGTGCCTCTCCGATGATGCGTGAGTAGTTCTTTGCAGACCTACGGGTTCGTAGTTAGCAGCTAGATGGCTTCCTCTCTCTCCCCCCCCTCTCTCTCTTGATTATCAATACAATAGTCTCTTGGAGATCCATATGATGTAAGTCTTTTTGCGGTGTGTTTGTTGGGATCCGATGAACTTTGAGTTTATGATCAGATCTATGTTTTTATCCATGAAAGATATTTGAGTCTTCTTTGATCTCTTATATGCATGATTGATTATAGGATCGTATTTCTTCTCCGGTATTTGGGTTTTGTTTGGCCAACTTGATCTATTTATCTTGCAATAGAAAGAGGTGCTCTGTGATGGGTTCGATCTTACGGTGCTTGATCCTAGTGACAGAAGGGGAAACAACACGTATGTATCATTGCTATTAAGGATAACAAGATGGGGTCTATTTCTACATAAATAGATCTTGTCTACATCATGTCATCGTTCTTATTGCATTACTCCATTTTTCCATGAACTTAATACGCTAGATGCATGTTGGATAGCGGTCGGTGTGTGGAGTAATAGTAGTAGATGCAGGCAGGAGTCGATCTACTAATCTTGGACGTGATGCCTATATAATGATCATTGCCTGGATATCGTCATGATTATTTGAACTTCTATCAATTGCCCAACAGTAATTGTTTTCCCACCGTTTGCTATTTTTCTCGAGAGAAGCCACTAGTGAAACCTATGGCCCCGGGTTTCTTTTCATCATATTTGCATGTGCGATCTATTTTCCTTTGCTTTTATTTTCAGATCTATTAAACCAAAAATACAAAAATACCTTGCTGCACTTTATTTATTTCGTGATCTATTTATCCTATCTATCACAACTTTAGCACGTCTTCTCGCCAATTCGAGGCATCGTTACCCAAAAGGGATTGACAACCCCTTTAACAAGTCGGGTTGCGAGTATTTGTTATTTGTGTGCAGGGGATGTTTATGTTGTGTTGCTTGGTTCTCCTACTGGTTCGATAACCTTGGTCTCATCAGTGAGGGAAATACCTACTATTGTTGTGCTGCATCATCCCTTCCTCTTTGGGGAAATACCGACGTAGTTAAAGCAGGCATCAGGGGACTAGCATATATACTATACGTACACGTCCGTGAACAAATACACCTCACTAAGTGCCGGGACTCTTCGGTTTCCGAGGAACGTGCCACATCAAAGTTGTGAAATTTGTCGAATTTCGGGTTTCGGCAGACCCTCTAGATTCGAACATTGGGGTGCGCACGGAGATTTCACCCACTACCTACCTGCACCTCACCGCCTCGCTATGATCTAAGCTACGAAAGGAACAACGCAAGAGACACAGAGTTTATACTGGTTCAGGCCACCATTGTGGTGTAATACCCTACTCCAGTGTGTGGTGTGGTGGATTGCCTCTTGGGCTGATGATGAACAATACAAGGAAGAACAGCCTCGCGAGGGGAGGGGTTCTTGCGTTGGTGGTTCTGGCTAAGGTTTGATTCGTCGATCCCCTGCCTTGAGAGTGGCTAGTCCTATTTATAGGCAAAGGCCCTGGGCCTCTTCCCAAATATTGAGCGGGAAGGGCGCCAACAATTGGCCATTTTGAAGGGGAACATCTAGTACACTTATCCTGACTAAAGTTGGTCCTCGCCTGTCAAAGGCTCTGGTGGTGATGCCAGCTTGGGCTCCACAATGACCTCCTTCCTGCCGTTGCAACGGTCTTGGTCTTGTTGTACCGAAATGGATGCCTTTGCTTGATGCTCTCGCCTGCGCTTGCTCCCTTTGCACCAAAGAGGAAAGGGAGCACACTGCGCGGGCTGGCGCTCGTCTGGCGCCCTTGGTCGTCATGGCTTGCGTCATGGGCACCTCGTGAGGTACCCCGCCTTGATCTCTCCGCCTCCTCGTGAGCCAGCCTGACGAAGCCGTGCCTGAGGAAGCTTCCTGTCGTCCACCCCGCGAGGTTTGGCCCCTCGCGAGGGTCTTGAGCTCGTGCTGACAAAGATGGGCCATGCTGGGCCGCCCCTTGAGCCACACCGCAGGCAGGCAAGTCTGGGGACCCCCGTTCCCAGAACGCCGACAGTATCCCCCGGGCCCAAGGCGTGCCCGAACTTGGCTGAGCAGAGAAGCGGAGGGGCAAGTGCGAAGCGTCGCGGGCCCTAACAGCCTGCGGCCTCGGGCGCCGCATGGTGGTTGATTGGTCGTGGGTGCCTCAGCAACTGCGTGAATCAAAAAAAGAGCGGCATCTGCCTAGGCTTTTGCTTCCCTTGCTTCCTCCGGTCATTGCCCAGATCCCCTTTCTTGCGCCCTTTCTTTCTGCCTCTGAAATCTTCAGATCTACTTCGACCGCGTGCCCTAGCAAGACATGGCGCCTCGCCAGACCCCGGCCGAAGCTTGGTTCTCACCCGCCTTGGACTCGCCGAACGTGTCGGAGATGAGCCTTGCCCGGGTGCGCCGGATGGTGGCGGCGCAAGGCATCGACGGGGCAAAGGTGTTCAAGGCCGGCTCCGCGCTTCCTGAGGGCCAAGGGAGCACCTTCTATCCGCTCTTTGTAAGCGCCATTGCTGCCGGTCTGGTGCCTCCCTTTTCTGAGTTTTTCTTCTCTGTCCTCCGCCATTACAACCTGCAAGCTCTGCGTCTCCACCCCAACTCTATTCTTCTTCTGGCGATCTTTGCCTACTATTGTGAGGCTCACGTCGGAGTGCAGCCCTCAGTGGCCTTGCTGCGCCACTACTTCTCCCTCCGGCCCTCTCGTGGTCCCATCTCTGCGTGCACGAGATTTGTCGCGTATGGCGGCTCCAATGCCATCTTGAAGCCCGGGAAGAGGATTGAGGGCTTCAGGAGCAAATGGGTCATGGTAGATGCTGGGCGCATCCACCCTCGGCTGATTCTGCCCACAGAGCAGCCCACGAGCTCCGATGATTGGTCTCGCGCGGAACTCGTGGACCCCCGTGCGAAGCCGGTGTTGGAGAAGATGGACGCGGATCTGAGGCCGGGCAACATGGCGGCGGTTAAGCTGACTGGTGCATCGCTCCTGAGGGAGTTCCTGGAGCACCAGGTGGCCCCGCTTCGTATGTACTCGCTTCCGCTGTGGAGGCCCCGCCCGAGCCCCACAGTCTTGGCCGACGAAGATCTAGCCGCGGTCCTCCAATCTTTGGTCGGAGGAGACGTGGCGAGGCTGGAGGGCACCCATGTACCCCTGTTCCTTCGAGATGATTGGGAGCAGGCGGTGGACTCCATGCCCGTCTTCAATGGGGACGGGCCCGTGCCACCGGAGGTTCCCGAGGACCCGGCGGCCCTGGTGACGGTGAACGTGTCCTTCGGCAACTCTAGCGAAGAGGAGGAAGAAGAGGAGCGGGAAGGAGGCCCTGACTCCGAGGCTACCGACGGGGAGTCGAGAGCGCCCCTCCCCCGGCGCAGGTCCCGCGCTCTCCGCATCTTGCCGAGCAACGATGAGGATGGCGACGAGCGAGGCGGTGAGAGCTTGCCCCCGATCCAGAAGAAGGACAGGACTGGGTTGGTCCCCCTCGGGTCTGCCCCGGCTCCGAGGCGACCCGCAGACGCGCCTCCTGCTTCCGAGCCTCTCGAGGCTGATCCCTGCAGCCGGCTCTCGGGCTTCAAGTATGGCCGGAGGTTGCTCGAGCTCGCGAGCGATGACCAGTAAGTGCTTGATTCTTGTTTTATTCCCTGTTTCGTCGCTGAGGCTTGACGTCCGTATCTCTTGCCTAGGTTGGCGCCTGCTGTGAAGAAGCTGAAGGGGGCTCCTGAGGTTCCGTCTGGGGCAGCGCCTCTGCCCGTGAAAGAAGGTGACTGCAAGGCACGGGCCTCTCCTGCCCGGTCGTCCTCGCGAGGCCTGGTGGAGCTGGCTGGGGCGAGCTCAGCCCCCATGGCCCAAGCAACTCCTGATGTATCCTTGCCTGATGCCACTGCCATGGCTGTTGGGGCGCAGCAGGTCCCGCCTCAGGATACTGTGGTTACGCTGCCGCCCTCTCCTCCTACTCCACCAACTGCTGTCTCTCCAACTTCTCCCACCGTCCTGGATCGTGCTACTGCTGTACTGGACCGGCTGCGGCAAAATCTTCTGGGCGCCGACCCTCGCCTAGTGGTCGGGCGCTTGGAGCTAGTTTCTGGCTAGATTCGCTCTGACGCTTTGATTCGAGCGGCGCTGGTTCAGGCCTCGACGGCTTGCGACGAGGAGAAGCAGGCCGTCCTTGGGGCGAAGGCTGCTCGCGACGCCGCCTTGGGGGAGGTGGCCGATGCTCGAGGCCGCTGCAAGGCACTGGAGAGCGAGCTGCAGGGCCTGCGGGACCAGCTTGCCAAGGAGGTCCGCATTCGCCAAGAGAAGGAGGAAGACATGAAGGCTCGCGAGGCGCCCGTCAAGGACCAAGAAGCCAAGCTTACCAAGCGCCGTGACCGCCTGGGCGCACTGGAGCAGGAGTTGGAGGCGAGGAAGGTCGAGCTGGACGGCAAGGCGCGGGTCCTCGCCAAGGACCGTGAGGCCTTCACGGAGATGGAGGTGAAGGCTCGCACCTTGCTGAGGTCGCTTTACGACAGCAGCCTGGAAAGCCCGCTGGCCGGCACCGAGGACGGCCCCGCCAAGCTGCTTCCCTTCCTGATCCATGCTCTTGAAGATGTCACCCTTGGCCTTGGCCCTACGGCCGAGGCCGAGGCGCGTGTCCTGTCTTCTGCAGCGCTGACGCGGGTCCTTACCCACGTCTACCTTCGCGATCCCAACGTCGACCTCGACAGCCTGCTGGAGCCAGCGAGCGGCAAGCTTGCCGCTGCCGTTGCTGAGGCCGTGAAGGGTCGTGCGGAGGCTCTGCTGGCGAAGTTCCGGGCCTTTAGCACCAAGCCGAAGCGAGGCGCTGCCGGTCCTGCGGCTTCACGAGGCGAACCCGCTCCGCGCAGCTCCGCCGCCAACAAATGACTCCGTCATGGCTCCTGTCCTGCTTTCAGCTCCTGCAACATGCATCATGCCTCGGGGAGGCGTTTAAACTTGTGTTTGGTGTCGTGATAACAGTTATGGACTGTAATATTTGCTTTCGAATTCCTTGAGATTTGCACTCTTCCTACTTGCTTATGTTCTACGCCGGCAGAGCCCGGCCCCGCGCATACCTCAGCCACCGTTAGCCCCAACCAGAAACCAGGACGGGACCAAGGAGTGAGGGGCTACATGACAAGTTAGGCTCCTGAGTCGCGATGCTCAGGAGTCCCCCATGGCGCGCAAACAGCAAGTAGGGAGGTGAGATGTGTGGGTGAATCTACCATTCTACGTCTGCAGAGCCCGGCCCCGCGCATACCTCAACCGTCGTTAGCCTTTCGGAACTAAGGAGTGAGGGTCTACATGACCAGTTAGGCTCCTGAGTCGCGATGCTCAGGAGTCCCCCTTGACGCTCAAATGGCCTTCGTACCTTGGCTCCGCTCGGGGAGGGACGTGCGACGAACCAGGCCCGAGGGGCCTTGCTAGGTGGCGTGCGTCTGGGCGTGACCCAGGCGCAGTCCCCCGTGCCCAGCCCCCTCGCGCGGCACTCCCGAAGGGAGGCGTTGCGATGAGGCCGGACACTTAGCTCTGGGCTCCCTGAGGTTGATGCAGCCGGGGGCCACCCTCAGTTGTTTATCACCAGCGCGGAGCATAGCGCTTCCGTATGTGTACGGGCATAGTCGCTCCTCGGCAGTGTCGTCAGCCAACGCGGAGCATGGTGCTTCCACTGGTGCGTGGGAGGGGGCTCCCCTCCGGGAGGAGCCACTAGGGCGTGTACAGCCCCGCTCTTACACGTGGTTGGCACGGTAGGGCCCGAGGAGGTGTATCTGGGCACCCGTGAGCCAGCGCGGGACTCACGGGGCCCTACCTCAAGGCGG
Source organism: Triticum aestivum (assembly GCF_018294505.1). Lineage (NCBI taxonomy): Eukaryota > Viridiplantae > Streptophyta > Magnoliopsida > Poales > Poaceae > Triticum > Triticum aestivum. The sequence continues at coordinate 461,228,737 of NC_057801.1, forward strand.
GTTGCGCCTGGCACAGGGCCTTAACTTGTGATGTGTTCCTGCAAATTTGGCTAGATGCCGACGCTCTACGTCCTCGGGTCCCGGCCCTCGAGCGGGTCTCAGCCGTCGCTGGTTTGCCAGGTCGTGATGCCGTGGACAAAGCCAGAGGGTGAGGGCTGGAGAGCCAGTAGGAGCCCTGAGTCGCGATGCTCAGGTACCCCCCCCCCTTTAATGTGCAAGCTTGGTTAGATGTCGAC